>NC_053026.1:105691587-105804026 GCF_003073215.2 Triticum urartu | reverse complement strand
GTGTAACAGGTCAGGATACGATCATTGCATCCAAAGACTATCATGGAGTTCGGAGAATGGGAAACCCGCCTTACAATGCCGAAGACAATCAGCGCGCCGGACTCCTCGTCATTGAAAGCCAGGTTCAGGGGCTACTGAGGGAGTCCTGGACTAAGGGGTTCTCAGGCGTCCGGCCTATTATCCATGGGCCGGACTGATGGGCTGTGAAGACATGAAGGCCGAAGACTGCACCGTGTCTAGATTGGACTCTACTTGGCGTGGAAGGCAAGCTTGGCGACCGAAGATTCCTTTTTATGTAACCGACTCCATGTAAACCCTAGATCCCCTCGGTGTCTATAAACCGAAGGGGATAGTCCGGAAAGGACAGATACATGTACTCATTACCATATTCACGTAGGCTAGGCTTCTAGAGTTTAGCCATTATGATCTCGTGGTAGATCAACTCTTGTAATACTCATATCCATCAAGATCAATCAAGCAGGAAGTAGGGTATTACCTCCATAGAGAGGGCCCGAACCTCGGTAAACATCGTGTCCCCCATCTCCTGTTACCATCGATTCTAGACGCATAGTTCGGGACCCCCTACCCGAGATCCGCCGGATTTGACACCGACACACGTGTCGTAGTAGAGGCGCGCACGTAGCATGTACATGTACGTACAACAGAGAGGGTGAAAGAAATTAAATACGTCCATGTACGTACATACGAGTGGGGTCTCGAACGCCTACTCGCGCGTACGTATGACCAGGGCTCATGTACATGGCTGGGTCAGAATGGAGAAACTACGGCGTCGTCGTGTTCATGGGGAGGCAACATAATGTGCCGTGTTCATCTGGAGGCAACGGAACGCACGGGAGGCAACCGGCTTGGACGGAACACCCAACGGAAATGAGGCCTTGCGTACAGTAGAACGGAGGAAACAGCCTTGTGTTTGACCGGCCACGTTCGAAACGGGATCCTGTTCATCAGGAGGGGTCTGGCGTACTGCAAAATGGAGGAAACAGACCTCCTAATGTTGAAACGGGGGTCCTGTTGATCAGGAGGGGTGTGGCGTACTGCAAAATGGAGGAAACAGACTTGTGTTGGAGTGCTACAATCGAAACGGGGGTCATGTTCATCAGGAGGGGTGTGGCGTACTACAAAACAATACTCCACGGCATATTGTTCATCTCCACCATCGACCCCCTCCAGCCTCCACGGGCTACTGTTCATCCACCGTTGACCTCCTCCAGCCTCCACCTGCGACTGTTCATCCACGGGTTCATGTTCATGCAGCCTCCAACGCGCGCTACTCCACCGGCTACTGTTCAACCAGCCCTCTCCACGGGCTCCTGTTCAACCACCCCTCCACGGGCTACTGTTCATCCAGCCCTCCACCGTCTACTGTTCATCCTACCCTCCACAGGGTGGTCCTGTTCATTCAGCCCTCCATGGGGTCCTGTTCATCCAGCCCCAACCGGCTCGATCGATCGGGGTCCTGTTCATCCAGCCCCAACTGGCTTGATCGATCGGGGTCCTGTCCATGCAGCCCCAACCGGCTCGATCGATCGGGGTCCTGTTCATCCAGAGGCAACACCACAGGGTCCTGTTCATCCACCCCCACCGGGTACTGTTCATCCAAACCCCTAGCAACACTCATTGTTCATCCAAAGGCAACACCACGGGGTCTTGTCATCCCCCCCCATCAGGAACTGTTCATCCCCCCCCCCCCCAGCGACACTCACTGTTCATCGAGAGGCAGCATCGATCGGCTTCAGTTAGCAGCAGTAGCGAAGGAATCGCTCGAGCGGGTTCAGTTAAAAGCCATAGATCAATCGCTCGGGTTTAGTAATGCGTAGCCTGCAGTGCAATCGCTCGGGTCCAGTTAGAGCCCAACGCCTCGCTCGGGTTCAGTTAGAGCCGAACACCTCGCACCCACGCGCGTGCGTGTATGAGAGAAACATGAATCTCTCGGCCCCAACCACCCACCGTAACCGGGAACACCCCGATATTTTCCTCGCCCTCACTTCTACCATGGTTTTTTCCGTCATGGACGGCCCAAAGAATGTCATGCAGCTCCGTCTCCAGCCTGCCCAGGAACAAAAGCCCATTTTCTGTCATGATTTTTTTGGCATAGAAGTAGGACCCCACCACATCTATGATGATACCGGGTTTTGTCACAATTATCATCATAGAAGTGTCATAAGTATGATAGGAAAAAAATTCGTTCGGCCAAAAATGTCACGGATGTGTCTTTTTTGTAGTGTACTCTATTAAAAGGAGGCCTTAATATCCCTTAGTTTCCAATAGGACCCCGCTTCCACAGGAGGGTAGGACAAAATATGTCATGCAAGTTCTTTTACATAAGCACGTATGACTATATTCGGAATACATGCCTACATTACATTGATGAATCGGAGCTAGTTATGTGTCACCCTATGTTATAACTGTTGCATGAATAATCGCATCCGGCATAATTCTCCATCACCGATCCAATGCCTACGAGCTTTTCCATATATTGTTCTTTGCTTACTTACTTTTCCGTTGCTACTGTTACAATCACTACAAAACCCATAAACATTACTTTTTCTACCGTTACTTTTTGCCACCGTTACCACTACTAGCATATTACTTTGCTACTAAATACCTTGCTGCAGATCTTAAGTTTCTAGGTGTGGTTGAATTGACAACTCAGCTGCTAATACTTGAGAATATTCTTTGGCTCCCCTTGTGTCAAATCAATAAATTTGGGTTGAATACTCTACCCTCGAAAACTGTTGCGATACCCTATAGTTGTGGGTTATCAAGACCATTTTCTGGCGCCGTTGCCGGGGAGCATAGCTCTATTCTTTGAGTCACTTGGGATTTATATCTGCTTATCATTATGAAGAACTTGAAAGATCAAAGAACCAAGATTTTTCCCTCAACTACGAGGGGAGGTAAGCAACTGCCATCTAGCTCTGCACTTGATTCACCTTCTGTTTTGAGTAAGCTTGCGACACCTAAACATGCTTCTGCTATTAATTCTTATATGTCGCATGTTATTGATGATGCACTTCAGCTATGCATGATACTTATGATGAAACTACTTCTATGCTTGATAATACTATGCCACTTGGTGAATTTCTTGATGGACAACTTGCTAGGGCTAGAGAGAATGAAATTATTGAAACTGATAATATTGATGAAAGTGATGATGAAGATTCTCCCCCTAGATATAAATTGCCTGTTGTGCCCGAGGGTTATGTTATGGATGAAGAAACTGCTAGAGACTTTCTTGCCTGCAATGATAGAAGTGATCTTAAGAAACTATTAGCTAAGCTGAAAGAGAAATCTCTGAATGCTAGAATGAAATATGATCCTGCCTATGCTACTTCACCTATCTTTATTACTGATAAGGATTATGATTTCTCTATTGATCCCGAGTTAATTACTTTGGTTGAATCTGATACTTTCTATGGCTATGAATCTGAAACTGTTGTGGCTCATCTTACTAAATTAAATGATATAGCTTCCATGTTCACTAATGATGAGAAAACTCGCTACTATTACATCCTTAAATTATTTCCGTTCTCATTAAAGGGTGATGCTAATATATGGTTTAATTCTCTTGATCCTGATTGTGTGCGTAGTCCCCAGGATATGATTTACTACTTCTCTGCTAAATATTTCCCCACTCATAAGAAACAAGCTGCTTTAAGGGAAATATATAATTTTGCGCAAATTGAAGAAGAGAGTCTCCCACAAGCTTGGGGGAGGCTTCTCCAATTACTTAATGCTTTGCCTGATCATCCTCTCAAGAAAAATGAAATACATGATATCTTTTATAATGGACTAACCGATGCTTCCAGAGATTTCCAGGATAGTTGTGTTGGTTGTGTTTTCAGGGAAAGAACAGTTGATCAAGCTGAATTGCTCTTGAATAATATGTTGACTAATGAAAATAATTGGACACTTCCTGAGCCAACTCCTAAGCCAACTCCGAAGAAAAGGGGTATTCTATTTCTTAGTCCTGAAGATATGCAAGAGGCAAAGAAATATATGAAAGAAAAAGGTATTAAAGCTGAGGATGTTAAGAATTTAGCACCTATTGAAGAAATACATGGTCTTAATTCATCACCTATTGAAGAAACACACGGTCTCGATAACCTGACACCGGTAGTAAAGGTAAATTCTTTCTATAGATTTGATGAAGGTGATATTCCTCGTAATAAGTTTGTTAGACAATGTTTGGATGAATTTGATAACTTTATGGTTAAGCAAGAAGATTTTAATGCTTATTTTGGTGGACAACTAGAACGCAATGCTTATATGATTGAACACTTGAGTGATTATATGGCTAGTGTTAAAGGTGAACTTAAACTTATTAGTAAACATGCTTCTATGGTTACCACTCAAGTAGAACAAGTGCTTAAAGCTCAGAATGATTTTCTCAATGAATTAAATAATAATAAGAATGATAATGCTATTAGAGTTATGACTAGAGGAGGCGAAATGACTCAGGAGCCTTTGTATCCTGAGGGCCACCCTAAGAGAATTGAGCAAGATTCTCAGAGAACTACTATAGATGCACCTAGTCCTTCTAAAAGGAAGAGAAAGAAAAATTATAGGACTTTGCATGCTTCTAATGAACCTGTTGTTGACACACTTGAGAATAACAATGATATTTCTATTTCTGATGCCGAAACACAATCTGGTAATGAACAAGAACCTAGTGATAATGTTAATGATGATGTTCATGTTGATTCTCAACCTAGTAATAATGATGTAGAAATTGAACATGCTGTTGATCTTGATAACCCACAATCAAAGAATCAACATTATCATAAGATAGACTTTGTTGCTAGGAAGCACGGTAAAGAAAGACAACCATGTGTTCAGAAACCCATGCCTTTTCCTCCTAAACCATCCAAGAAAAAGGATTCTGAGGATTCTGAGTGCTTTTCTGAAATGATTAGACCTATCTTTTTGCATATGAGTTTGACTGACATGCTTAAAATGAATCCTTATGCTAAATATATGGAGGAAATTGTTACTAATAAAAGAAAGATTCCGGAAGCTGAAATTTCCACCATGCTTGCTAATTATACTTTTAAGGTTGGAATACCAAAGAAACTAGGAGATCTCGAAGTACCAACTATACCATGCTCCATTAAAAGAAACTATGTTAAAACTGCTTTGTGTGATCTTGGAGCCGATGTTAGTGTTATGCCTCTGTTTATACCCTAGACTTGATTTGAATAAGTTGACACCTACTGAAATGTCTTTGCAAATGGCTGATAAATCAGCTGCTATACCTGTAGGTATTTGTGAGGATGTCCCTGTTGTGGTTGCAAACGTTACTATTTTGACGGACTTTGTTATTCTTGATATTCCCGAGGACGATAGTATGTCTATTATTCTTCGAAGACCCTTTTTGAATACTACAGGGGCTGTTATTTATTACACCAAAGGCATTGTCACTTTTCATGTTAATGGTAATGAGCATACGGTACACTTTCCGAGGAAACAACCTCAAGTCCGCAGTATTAATTCTATTCGAAAAATTTCAACAATCACTCTTGGAGGTTTTGAATTCCCTCTTCCTACTTTTAAGAAGAAATATGATATTCTTATTGTTGTGGATGTGCATATCCCCGTTGAGATAACATAGTGTTATTCGAAATTTCTCTGGTTCCATGTTATTCGGAATGAGTTTGTTAACAAGACTTCATCAACCTTGTTAGTGGATTCCTTTTGATGAGCATGAGATGGATGAAGTTAGAAAACACAACTCTTTGTACCCTCTTTTTACTTTTTGTTATCTATATTAAAGAAAGCAAAATTAGTATTTTCTGTCTGTTTTCTGAATTATCCATGCAATAAAAAATACCCTGAAAATAAAAGTTCTCCAAATGCCCTGAAAATTAAATATGTTTTTTCTAGAATATTTGGGAATATCTGGCACTGATAACACACCAGGGGAGCAAGCAACTGGACACGAGGGTCTAGGGCGCGCCTACCACCTGGGCGTGCCCCCTGCCTCGTGGGCCCATGGTGGTTCCCCTCCACTTATTCTAGCCACCACACACTCCCTCTTCCTCCCAAAAAAATCTCCAACCAGCTCAAGCACGAGTTCTAGCTCATCTTGCTGCCATTTTCGATCTCCTAGCTCAAAGCTCCATTCACAAAACTGCTTTGGGGGATTGTTCTTTGGTATGTGACTCCTCCAATGGTCCAATTTGTTTTTGTTCTGGTGCTTTATTCATTGCAAATTTTTGCTGCTTAGGTGACCTGATCTTGAGCTTGCATGTCAAATTTAGGTGGTCAAAAGTATTTTTAATGCATGATATATTCTCTAGGCACATGTGGGAGTAGTTGCTATCAATTTTGTTGAGTTTGGCCCACTTTTATTTTGAAGTTACTAAAAATTTCAGAAATTTTTCAGAGGAAGAAATATGTTTAGGAAAATGTACCAAGGTGGTTCTTCAAGGAAGCAAGGACCCAGACCCGCAATATGCGATGCAGACGATAAACCACCGAGGGACGCTCAAGTGTGGCCTTGTGAATGGTCATCAGAGGATTTCATGGTCCAAGCAGGAATTAAAGAGGAATTTGATGCATATGTGTGTAATGCTGATCTGGAGAGCTTCGAGGCAGATAAGTGCCAGCAATAGCTCTATTTAACTGATTTATTTGTGAGAAGGTTTAAATTTTCATCCTCGCGCAATTCAGAAACTGTCCTGTTTGATCTTTATGATAAATATTATACCATGGATTTAGAGGATTTTAATACCGCCTGCAAACTCCCGCAATGGGGTACTGCTAGTGAACCTAGCAAATATGAGCTTAGAGATTTTCTTGATAGTATTACAGTGGGGGAATCTAGAGATGTAACACAAGCCATCATAGGGAGCATTCATTTTCTGGCTATACATTATTTTGCTCTGTTCATAGGAAGGTGCATAAATGGTCAAGATGAAGCATGTCACATGTGTGTACCTGATCTTAGAGTTCTCAAGAGAGCTGTTGTAGGAGATAAACAATACAACTTGGGGGCTATTGTTGCACGTAGGTTGCATAATAATCGTATTCATGGAGATTTCTTTGGTGGAAGTTATGCAACTCGTATAGCTAACTTTCTTGAGATACCCATACATGGAGATGATATTGAGTTGCCTCCTTATCTAGATTATGATGCTATGGTTCGTCATCAGTTTGTTGAGAGGAACGACCAGTCCCTCCAGTACCAACTAATCTTTGACAGACGATGCACCTATCACGTCGCTCTCCCTGCTCCCTCTTTCTTTGACTTTCACGCAAAGGGGAGATATGTTAGAACCAGGGAGGAGGCGAACGAGTATAAGAGGAGGACGGAGACAGCTCGCCTCCAAGAGCAGCTCATGAGGCAATAGCTGCTGCATCACAGTACAACCCCAACTATAACTTTGGATATCCGCCAGGCCAGCTGTGGCCATATACCAACTTAGGCCAAAAGCCTAAGCTTGGGGAAGTACGTACTTCTCACCGACATTACATTCCTGTTCACACACTCATGCTAGTTGTTGGTGCTCGTACTTTTTCATTGTAATATCCATGCTAGTTTATTTCCCTTTTTATGCTTTCTTATTGTGTGTTTAATAAACCTTAAGAAAAACCAAACAATTTAGTTGTAGCTTTTAGTTAGTTTACTTTCCATGCCTGTAGTGGTAGTAATTAAAAAGAAAACCCAAAAATATTTCTTGTTCTTCTTTAGCTTGTTGGGAGCTTTCCCGTGTAAATAGTTTTGTTTATTTTCTTTGGGGGTTGAGAGGAGGAGACCATAATGAAAATGTTGAGTGGCTCTCATATGCATTATTGTTGATCTAACAAAGAGCCCATATTACCTTGTCTTCTCTCTTGAATTGAATGCTTGCAGATTTCAGCTTAGTCCAATGCACATGCACTATTATTATTATCCGCACTATTCAGTCGTGTAAGTGAAAGGCAATAATGATGATTATATGGTGAACTTATTGAGATGAGAAAAGCTGGTATGAACTCGACCTCTCTTGTTTTTGTAAATATGATTAGTTCATTGTTCCTGATTCAGCCTATTATGAAAGAAACATATTTGCAATGACAATTAGAGATTGTAGTTGCTTATACCATGCTTAATTAGCTAGGAGTTTATAATGGTTTACCTTACGTTCCAACATGCTATTAAAATGGTTGTGATGTGGTATCATAGGGTGGTATCCTCTTTTGAATGATTCGAGTGGCTTGACTTGGCACATGTTCACGCATGTAGTTGAAACAAAATCAACATAGCCTCTACGATATTTATGTTCATGGTGCATTATATCCTACTCATGATTGCATTCGATGTCGATTAATTTTAATGCATGTTCATGACTGTTGTCGCTCTCTAGCTGGTCGCTTCCCAGTCTTTTTCTAGCCTTCACTTGTACTAAGCGGGAATACTGCTTGTGCATCCAATTCCATAAACCCCAAAGTTATTCCATATGAGTCCACCATACCTACCTATATACGGTATCTACCTGCCATTCCAAGTAAATTTGTATGTGCCAAACTCTAAACCTTCAAATAAAGATTATGTTTTGTATGCTCGAATATCACATGTATCAACTATGGTTGTCTGTATCTTCCATGCTAGGCGGGTTATTCTCAAGAGGAGTGGACTCCGCTCCTCACTCACGAGAAAATGGCTGGTCACCGGGATGCCCAGTCCCATGCTTTATGCAAATCAAATCAAAATAACTACAAACAAAACTCCCCCGGGACTCTTGTTAGTTGGAGGCACTCGTTCTTTCGAGAAAGCCATGGATTGGTGCTTGTTCGTGGAGAGGCAGTATAAACTTTACCATTCTGTTTGGGAACCGCCTATAATGTGTGTAGCATGGAAGATATCGAGATCTCTCGGTTGTTATGTTGACAATGAAAGTATACCGATCAAAATATTATTCATATCAATTTCAAAACCGAGCTTTGGCACCTCTACAAATCCATGCTTCCCTCTGCGAAGGGCCAATCCATTTACTTTTATGTTGAGTCATCATCCTCTTATTAAAAGGCACCAGTTGGAGAGCACCGCTGTCATTTGCATCCATTACTGTTAGTATACATTGAGTATGACTTGACTGGATCTCTTTTACCATGAATTACAATATCTGGTCAGTCCTTGATCTTTAAAGGTGCTCTGCATTTATGTTTTGCGGTCTCGGAAAGGGCTAGCGAGATACCATCATGTTATATCATATTATGATTGTTTTGAGAAAGTGTTGTCATCCGAGATTTACTATTATTGCTCGCTAGTTGATTATGCCATTGATATGAGTAAACATGAGACCTAAATGTTATTGTGAATATGGTTAGTTCATAATCTTTGCTGAAAACTTGAATGATGGCTTTACATATTTACAACAACAAGAGCAAACAGAGTTTGTAAAAGTTTTTCTTTATCACTTTCAGTTTATCAACTGAATTTCTTGAGGACAAGCAACGGTTTAAGCTTGGGGGAGTTGATACGTCTCTGTCGTATCTACTTTTCCAAACACTTTTGTCCTTGTTTTGGACGCTAACTTGCATGATTTGAATGGAACTAACCTGGACTAACGCTGTTTTCAGCAGAATTGCCATGGTGTTATTTTTGTGTAGAAATAAAAGCTCTCGGAATGACCTGAAAATCAACGGAGGTTATTTTTGGAATATATAAAAAATACTGGAAGAAGAATCCATGTCAGGGGCCCACACCCTGTCCATGAGGGTGGGGGCGCGCCTACCCCCTGGGCGCGCCCCCTTCCTTGTGGGCCCCCTGACGCTCCACCGACCTCAACTCCAACTCCATATATTCGTGTTCGGGGAGAAAAAATTAGAGAGAAGGATTCATCTCGTTTTACGATATGGAGCCGCCGCCAAGCCCTAAACTCTCTCGGGAGGGCTGATCTGGAGTCCGTTCGGGGATCCGGAGAGGGGAATACGACGCCATCGTCATCATCAACCATCCTCCAGCACCAATTCCATGATGCTCACCGCCGTGCGTGAGTAATTCCATCGTAGGCTTGCTGGACGGTGATGGGTTCGATGAGATTTATCATGTAATCGAGTTAGTTTTGTTAGGGTTTGATCCCTAGTATCCACTATGTTCTGAGATTGATGTTGCTATGACTTTTCTATGCTTAATACTTTTCACTAGGGCCCGAGTGCCATGATTTCAGATCTGAACCTATTATGTTTTCATGAATATATGTGAGTTCTTGATCCTATCTTACAAGTCTATAGTCACCTATTATGTGTTATGATCTGTTAACCCTGAAGTGACAATAATCGGGACACATACCGGTGATGACCATAGTTTGAGGAGTTCATGTATTCACTATGTGTTAATGCTTTGGTTCGGTACTCTATTAAAAGGAGGCCTTAATATCCCTTATTTTCCAATAGGACCCCGCTGCCACGGGAGGGTAGGATAAAAGATGTCATGCAAGTTCTTTTCCATAAGCACGTATGACTATATTCAAAATACATGCCTACATTACATTGATGAATTGGAGCTAGTTCGTTGTCACCCTATGTTATAACTGTTGCATGAATAATTGCATACGGCATAATTCTCCATCACCGATCCAATGCCTACGAGCTGTTTCATATATTGTTCTTCGCTTACTTACTTTTCCGCTGCTACTCTTACAATCACTACAAAACCCAAAAACATTACTTTTGCTACCGTTACCACTACTATCATATTACTTTGCTACTAAATACCTTGCTGCAGATATTAAGTTTCCAGGTGTGGTTGAATTGACAACTCAGCTGCTAATACTTGAGAATATTCTTTGGCTCCCCTTGTGTCGAATCAATAAATTTGGGTTGAATACTCTACCCTCAAAAACTGTTGCGATCCCCTATACTTGTGGGTTATCATTGAGCAAAGGGAGAACCACTACGGTTGTGCTTCCAGATAGCATGGTTAAGAGCCTCAGTGGAGAAAGCCAAAAACAGACTGTCACAATAAGCATAAACTAGTCAGCGATCCGATGACTGTATTAAACTATAAGATCGATAGATGTCACCCCGTGTTAAATGACGGTGTTCATAACATTGGCCGAAGTGTTTACGGCTTGACCTCGACTGTCGCCGAACACTAACCGGGGGCTACTTACTGGCCTCCCAACTTTAAGCTCCTATGACTAAGTGAAAGTTATAAAGCCCGCATATCTGATTGCCTCATTTCCGCTAACACAACCGCCTTCGGGAACCGAGACGTTGGCTAAGGGTTGTTTTGTTTTCGCGAAAACACCCTGCGTAGCATCTACAAGGGGGTGGAAGCTAACGATGGGCCACTTTCAAACTAATAAACGGTCACAATGGAGTCAAAATAAACATATCATCGGCGTTTTTATTTAATATACGAGGGCTGCCTTCTGCAATCATTGTTATAAAGCCATAAATATGCATCAATTTGACTTAAGTTTTTGGCCAAGCTGGGTTGCCTGGCTCTTGTTCTTACCCCTACGTTCCCAATTGTTCGGCTAGGCAGTAAAGGGAGCACCTCTATGATTCTTACTACCGGGTCATCTGATTTAGTACCTCAGACTGGGTGAAGCCGGAAGTTAGTGATCTTAAAGGATATAATTGGTCGGCAACAACGGAAGTGAAAATTTTGGTTCATTAATACCATAGAGTTCAGGAACTTTCCCCGAACTAAATCCTCAATATTTTCCTCCCACATTGATTGGAGGTGAGGTTTCATGATTATGATCATCCTAACAACCCAAAGAAAGGAACCGATAGCGGGATATTTTCTTTGGAAGATGTTTCATATCTCTCTGCGTACCTTTGTTTATAAAACCGTATGGCCGGATTGCCTTGTTTTCCATAAATATTTTCCCTTATAGCGGCTTTATAAAGTAGGACAAACACTCCCCGGCTTCTGGCCGAGGAGGTTGAAGCCGATGGTCGGTCAACAAAGTTTTGTATAGTGCGGATCCCAGCATTAATGATGTAAAGTACTTGGATACATAGAATCATTACACATAATTTGTGATTTTACTCTCGATATCGATCCTTCATTCGGCCACCCATGCCCACATTAAGGCTTTGGGGCTACTGGGCTTTTAGCTTATCATTCACTAATATTAAAGGGGCACATCGATCCCTGATCTGGTGTTGCCACCCGACCAGTGTCTCAGGGGCTATTTCATTGCCTATTCAATGCAGAAAATTCAAAGTGCTTAGTGTTTGGCTAGACCGTACTATGCGCAAAAGCGTCTTCGGACAACAATAGGTACCATCTGGGACTTATACAACATCAAGCTAATATATTACGGTGAATTTTCAAAACCCTCTCTCAAGGGCCCATTCTCCAATCACTATTTCCTCTAATATATTACACCGTGTATCTATTCCTACGTATGCTGCCGAGCTGGGAATTGATCCTCAGGCTGATTTTACGAATCAACCTGAGTCACAGGGGCTACTAGGGTCAGTGGTTTGATTTTATCCCGGATATTAGGCCAACACACACCTGGAAGGCTACTGGCTATACATCTCGGCAGAGAATAAATTGCACAATTCGGAATCAAATTCATAATAATCAGCCCATGGACGGGGTGGTGCACCACCTCAGATACAATCCGGCGTTGGTGCTCGACCGCAAAAGATACCTCAGAAGCATTCCGGCATAACACTTTTAACTTTTTCAAGACCATGGTAATCTATGACACCTCGGATATAGTCCAGCATTGGAGCTCGGATACATTCCGGCGTTGAAGCTCAGAAGCGGTCCGACGTTGGTGCTCGGTTGCAAAAGATACCTCGAATGCAGTTTGGCGTTGGAGCTCGGATGCGAGAGGACACCGCCACACAGGAAACACTTCAAACCCTAGGTGAGCATAAAAATAACAAGGCATTGATAACGGCCGATAACTTAAAGGGGCTCCTCGGATACCCGACATGTAAACTCTTCAAACTCACTTCGGCGATCCTCAAGATCAAAGATGGGAAGATTTGTTGAACCAGTTTTCAAGACCGTCGACCGAAGATGAAGAGCAGTTTGGAAGAATCGAGAAGCGTCCCCAACTTGAAGACCGGTTCAGGGGGCTACTGACGGTATCCTGGACTAGGGGGTACTCTCCACGTCATCTCCCGACTAGGTGGATCGGACCAAGGACCCCCGTGGAGGTTCACTCATGGGCCACTTCGGGCAGCCCATGCCGCATTCAAGGAATATTCCAAAAGACTTGATGATCAAGACAAGGACTCCTCTCCACCAACGTATTCGACTAGGACTCTTGTTATCCTAGGCCTCCGGTACATTATATAAGCCGAGGCCAGGCTAGTCGATAGATCCTTATGACATTATTCATCATACCCTCAGGTTTTAGACCACAACATATGATCTCGAGGTAGATCAACTCTGTATTTTATACTCCATCAATATAAACAAGAGCAGGACATAGGGTTTTATCTCCATCGAGAGGTCCCGAACCTGGGTAAAACATCGTCTCATTCGTTCCTAAAACCATTGATTCGAGAATCCACAACTCGGGACCCCCTAGTCCGAGATCTTCCGGTTTTGACACCAAGACAAAGTGTCATCAGACACGGTCCCTTATTCAGACACGGTCCAAAGATATTTTGTGCTGCATCTCACACGGTTGGTTATAATAAACTGTGTGGGATCTACTTGATTTTTCGTCTTGATTTGAATTACATAATGGGGTCACAGCGGCCATGGACGGTGTTTGAATTGCTATACCTTTTATCTGCAGTGATCATGCAACTATATGTGTGTCATAAAATAATTGGAATTATTCAAGCTTCATTTGGACATGTTTATGCATTAAGTGATTTTTCAATGCATTTATGTGCATAATTCAAATTTGAACTACATGCACATGCTCCAGTGCATATAAATTGGTTGAAAAATCAAATCTTTGTCCTTTGGTGTAAGCTTAAGTCCCATGCAAGAAATGGGAATGAATGTCAAACACCCTGCCACCGTCACTCGGCCGTAAACATTGAGATGCCTGGTTTTTAAATTCTAGTAAATCCAAAACTCGTCTAAAATTCATGAAACTTGGCATGCTATCATGGAGCGGCATCAACATGTCGTGGTAATTTTTTTGTCCCATTTGGGGCAGGTTTGGGTATATGCTTCTCAAAAACAGAGCTTATCACAACAAGCATGATAGTTTTAGTAGGGAACACCCCACCTTTGGGGACAAAACGATATCCATTGCCTCTTATTGCTTTCAAAAATTTTCTCGTGCCAACAAAGAAGAACATGAATGTTGTGTTATTTTTTCTGATTTTTTGGGGTTTGTTTGGAAATTTTTATGCATTAAGTGAGTTTTCAATGCATTTATGTGCATAATTCAAATGTGAACTACATGCACATGCTCCAGTGCATATAAATTGGTTGAAAAAACAAATATGTGTCCTTGGGTGCATGCTTAGGTCCCATACAGGAAATGGGAATGAATTTCAAACACCAAGGCACCGTTGATTGCCAGCAAAACATTGAGATGCCTGGTTTTTAAATTCTAGTAAATCCAAAACTCGTCTGAAATTCATGAAACTTGGCATGCTATCATGGAGAGGCAAAAACATGCGTGGTAAAAAAATTTGTCCCATTTGGGGTAGGTTTGGGTCTATGATTCTCACAAACCGGAACTTCTCACAACAAGCATGATAGTTTTCAGTAGGGAACGTCCCACCTTTGGGGACGAAACAATATCCATTGCCTCTTATTGCTTTCAAATTTTTTTCTCGTGTCAACATAGAACAACAGTAGTGTTGTGTGAATTTTTGTGATTTTTCGGGGTTTGTTTACACATTTTTATGCATTAACTAAGTTTTCAATGCATTTATGTGCATAATTCAAATTTGAACTACATGCACATGGTCCAGTGCATATAAATTGGTTGAAAAATCAAATCTGTGTCCTTGGGTGCATGCTTAGGTCCCATGCAAGAAATGGGAATGAATTTCAAACACCAGGGCACCGTTGATTGCCGGCAAAACATTGAGATGCCTGGTTTTTAAATTCTATTAATCCAAAACTCTTCTGAAATTCATGAAACTTGGCATGCTATCATGGAGCGACATCAACATGTCGTGGTAAAAATTTTGTCCCATTTGGGGCTGGTTTGGGTATATGCTTCTCACTAACCAGAGCTTCTCACAACAAGCATGATGGTTTCGGTAGGGAACACCCCACCTTTAGGGACAAGACCATATCCATTGCCTCTTATTGCTTTCAATTTTTTTCTTGTGTCAACATAGAACAACAGTAGTGTTGTGTGAATTTTTTTGATTTTTTTCGGGGTTCGTTTGGACATTTTTATGCATTATCTGAGTTTTCAATGCATTTATGTGCACAACTCAAATTTGAACTACATGCACATGCTCCAGTGCATATAAATTGGTTGAAAAATCAAATCTGTGTCCTTGGGTGCATGCTTAGTTCCCATGCAAGAAATGGGAATGAATTTCAAACACCAGGGAAACGTTGATTGCCGGCAAAACATTGAGATGCATGGTTTCTAAATTCTAGTTAATCCAAAACTTGTGTGAAATTCATGAAACTTGGCATGCTATCATGGAGCGGCATCAACATGTCGTGGTATTTTTTTTCATTTGGGGCAGGTTTGGGTATATGCTTCTCACAAACCGGAACTTCTCACGACAAGCATGATGGTTTTCGGTAGGGAATGTCCCACCTTTGGGGTCGAAATGATATCCATTGCCTCTTTTTGCTTTCAATTTTTTTCTCATGTCAACATAGAACAACAGAAGTGTTGTGTGATTTTTTGTGATTTTTCAGGGTTAGTTTGGACATTTTTATGCATTAACTGAGTTTTCAATGCATTTATGTGCATAATTCGAATTTGAACTACATGCACATGCTCCAGTGCATATAAATTGGTTGAAAAATAAAATCTATGTCTTTGGGTGCATGCAAGAAATGGGAATGAATTTCAAACACCAGGGCACCGTTGATTGCCGGCAAAATGTTGAGATACTTTGTTTTAAAATTCTAGTAAATCTTAAACTCGTCTGAAATTCATGCAACGTGGCATGCTATCATGGAATGGCACCCGACATGCTGTGGTATTTTTCGTGTCCATTTTGAGAGAAGGCACACTCAAATAATGACATCCAACAAAGGCATTTTAAAAAAAATAGCTGCCACTTTAATATCTCAAACGTTTGTATAATTCAAACCATGTGCGTTCGGTTAACCATTCACGTGATGCCACGTGTCTTGGTTTTAATGGCTACAGGAGGTGCCGTGTGGATAGTTGCTTGACTGAACGGGAGGCGTGCGAGTGCAGTCCGGTGCGCAGGCTCACCGGGAAGCGTACAAGTTGTTGAACACAGGATTAGAGACACTGCAATTTGTCGAAATATGCAGCTAAAAATCAATAGCACTATCTATTTTTTCCAACTAAAATTAAGTAATTAAGCATAGATTTCATTCATACTAGAGATTAAGCAGTCGTTCTCATCGGGAAGCGACACAGCCTTGGACCGCCGCCTGCCTCGCTCCCACTGGTCTATATTAATGGCGCCACAGAGCGGCTGCACCCCCCATCCTCGCCACACACACAATTCCTCTCTCTCTGCCCTCATCCTCAACGCTGCTCTGAGTCCTCAAAGCCGTCAGTGTACGAGGATGCCGCCGAAGAGTCCTCAAAGCTGTCAGTTGACAAATCCTGCAAACCAAATGGGCGTGTAGCAGTGTTCAAAACTGCATGTAGGCACTAACACGTTCTCTTCTTTTATAGTGCATATTAGGCCCGGTGGATGATGTTTATAATGACAATCACATCGAATGCCTGGATCTACCAAGGGACCCCACCAGATATTACACTCACCGGGTTCTTTCTTGCCAGAGCAAAGGTGCTGAGTGTACGAAGGTTGAACACACATTTAATTAGGAAAGATGAATCATATGATTATCAGAGCCGGTTGGTACTGTGGAATGGAAGTGCCTCCAAAAATGCCAAACTTCATATGGGAAGAACCTATGGCAAAGAAATTGAAAGTTATTGTGTCAAACCCATACATGACTTGTCAGCGGCTGATCCTTTTCAGAAATGACGCAGCTTGCAATGTTTGAATTTGGGCGTTGTAATCTTTAAATCTGAACCTTGCAATATTTATGGTATTTGTTATATTGAACCGTTTCTATTCTCTTGTCTCAACGCAAACAGTTCATCCGGGTGAACCGCATGTCGTACATCACACACACCTTGATCTGGCTGGCCGTTTCTTTTGTTGCCTAATCACAAACAGTTCATGTGAGTGAACTATATGATGTACATCGCACACACCTTGATCTGGCTGATCGTTTCTTTTGTGTTGCCTAATCACAAACAGTTCATCCGAGTGTACCATATGATGTACATCACACACACCTTCATCTGGCTGCCCGTTTCTTTCATTCCTACTCATCGAAAATGGTTAATTGAACTGAATAGTATGCCCTGAATCACACACACAACTAAAATCTGAACCGTGTTTGATGCATCCGTCATCGCAAACATTTTGTGCCTTTTTTGACGGGTTTTTCACACCATCATTTAAGATTATGGCATCGCACATAGTTTCGTCGAAGGGTCTCTGATCATAATGTCGCGTTAGCAGCATCCTGCAGTAGTGGCTATTAGCCCTAGTTGCACCTGGGGGTGCCCCGAGGGGGGCACAACCCACCAGGGCGCGCCAGGAGGCCCGTGCGTGCCCTGGTGGGTTGTGCCCACCTCGGGTGCCCCCCAAAAATTCCAGAACCCTAAAGGCACCGAAAAAATATTCATCCAGTCGCCACAGAGTCCAGAACCACCACATCCAATCTAGACACCATCTCGGATGGGGTTCACCACCTCCATTGGTGCATCTTCGATGATGCGTGAGTAGTTCTTTGTAGACCTGCAGGTCCATAGTTAGTAGCTAGATGGCTTTATCTCTCCCGCTGAATTCTCAATACAATGGTCTCTTGGAAATCCATATGATTTAACTCTTTTGCGGTGTGTTTGTTGGGATCTGATGAACTTTGAGTTTATGATCAGTCATATCTTTTTATATCCATGAAGTTATTTGAGTTTCTTTGATCTCTTATATGCATGATGTCTTATAGCCTCGTATTTCTTCTCCGATATTTGGGTTTTGTTTGGCCAACTTCATCTATTTATCTTGCAATGGGAAGAGGTGCCCGGTAGTGGGTCCGATCTTACAGTGCTTGATCCTAGTGACAGAAAGGGAACCGACACATATGTATCGTTGCTACTAAGGATAAAAAGACGAGATCTATATCTACCGCCATATAGATAAACAGATCTTGTCTACATCATGTCATCGTTCTTATTGCATTACTCTATTTTTCCATGAACTTAATACACTAGATGCATGCTGGATAGCGGTCGATGTGTGGAGTAATAGTAGTACATGCAGGCAGGACTCGGTTTACTAATCTTGGACGTGATGCCTATGTAATGATCATTGCCTGGATCGTCATATTTATTTGAAGTTCTATCAATTTCCCAACAGTAATTTGTTTACCCATCGTTTGCTATTTTTCTCGAGAGAAGCCACTAGTGAAACCTACGGCCCCCGGGTCTTCTTTCCCATATATTTGCCTTGCGGTCTACTTTTCCTTTGCATTTTTATTCAGATTTACTAAACCAAAAAAATCCAAAAATACCTTGCTGCGTTTTATCTTTAATTATTTTATTTGGCGTTCGATCTATCAATCTACTACAATTTACCTCACATCCGCTTGCCTATCTTGAGGCATCGTACCCCGGAAGAGATTGACAACCCCTTTAACACATCGGGTTGCGAGGTGTTGTTGTTTGTGTGCAGGTGTTGTTTATGTTGTGTTGCCTGGTTCTCCTACTGGTTCGATACCTTGGTTTCATAACTGTGGGAAATAGCTACCGTCGCTGTGCTACATCATCCCTCCCTCTCTAGGGAATTACCGACGTAGTTGCAGCTACCATCAAGGAGAATTTCTGGCGCCGTTGCTGGGGAGGATCTTCATCATAACCAGGTTCCTAATCACAAATATCATCTCCTCGCAATTTACATCCTTTGCCATTTTCCTCTCCCCCACTTCACAAAAATTTGCCATTTTATTTGCCTCTCTTTTTCTGTTCGCCATTTTCTCATCGGATCTATCCTTTGCTTGCAATCATGAGTGATTTCGGAATGGCACCAAAAGATGATGGCTTGATTCCTAAGATTGGACGTATAGGCAATCTTGATGCTAAAACTTTTATCTTGGGGTAAGGGAACGTTATCGGAAAAGAACGTATCTAAGAATTCTTTAAGTGTGTTGGAAATTTGAGTCTTGATGATGCTCCTATACTTAAAATTACTAGATCTTATGCGAATGCTATTTCAGCACTAGTTCTGAAACTTGAAAGCAAATTTATCCACACTCATCCTACTTTGCAAATATTGTTTTTTGAGCTTCTCGAAATAAAGAATCATAGAGCCAAAAAGTTGGCCACTCTCGTTCTTATGAACGAGTTTGACTACATAATTCGGGAAGCTAGGGACATCTTTGATTTTTATGGTATGAATCATGAAAAACCCGTGATAGACGAGATTCTTTACAATAGTTACTATGCACTAAGGCATTTTCTTGGAAATAATAAGATCTTTGATGAGAATCTTAAAAAGGAGGTCTCCGTTCTAGATATAATCCAACAAGTTTTTAATAATGTTAATCAACACTATTCTTGGATTGTAGCGGGAAATCAAAGGGTTATGATGAAAATCAGCTAAGGAATGCTAAAGTTTCTATGCCTAATATGTTTTATGTTGTGTTTACAAAACCTACTGATAAAAATACCCCCAAGAAAATTAAGAAGAAGAAGGATGACCAAACTTAAATCCATGCTTTATGCCTAGTTAAGGGCGTAAAACTATAGCGCTTGTTGGGAGGCAACCCAATGAATAAAATTTATATTTGCTTTTTGCTTTATGTTCTTGAGTGTTACCACAATTATTCTACTGTTATGATTGTGTTTTTTGTGTTTTAATTAGTGTTTGTGCCAAGTAAAGCCTTTAGGATCTTCTTGGGCAATAGTTGTTTGATCTTGCTGAAAAAATAGAAACATTTACGTCAGGAAATTAATTTTCATTTTTTACCCGAGGGCGATAAATACCCATACCAATTGCAGACGATCAACATACGAATTACTCAGGTCTTCCTAATTTGGCATAATTTTTTGAGTTACAGAAGTATTCTAAATAGTCAGATTGCTACAGACTGTTCTGTTTTGATAGATTCTGTTTTCTTTGTGTTGTGCGCTTATTTTGATGGCTCTATGGTTTTATTTGATGAGTTTTTGCCATAGAAAAGTTGGAATATAGTAGATATAATACAAAACAATACGAATTGGTTTGATACATCACTTATAGTAGTGGTTTGTTATTCTTATACTAACGGATCTCACGAAGGTTTTTGTTGAGTTTTCTGTGATTGAAGTTTTCAAGTATTGGGTTATCTTATGATGGATGAGCGAAGGATGTAAGAGCCTAAGCTTGGGGATGCCCAGCATCCCAAGCTATTATCCAAGAATGAGAAACCAACTAAGCTTGGTGATGCCCCCGTGTGGCATCCCCGCTTTCTTCCAACAACTATCAGTATTTGACTCGAGACTATATTTTTAATCGTCACATGATATGTGTTTTGCTTGGAGCGTCTTTGTATGATATGTGTATTTGCTTGTTTTATTTTGTGTTTTAAGTCATCAATCCTTGCTGGACACACCTATTTGAGAGAGCCAAAATTATATCCTGACTTGTTAGAATTGCTCTCTATGCTTCAATTAAATCTTTTATGAGCTAGGACTTGCTCTAGTGCTTCACTTATATCTTTTTGAACACGGTTTGCTTAGTATTTTTGAAGAAATGCTCTCTTACTTTACTTAGACTTATTTGAGAGTTAGTAAAATTTTGAACAAATTCTCTCTTGCGTCACTTAAATTATTTTGAGAGAAAGAAATTTTGTTATGCTCATGATCTTCACTTATATTTTGTTCAATCTTATGAAAAGCAAGACATGAACATTAGTGCCAAAGTGATAGATATCCAAGAAGGATAAAGAAAAAGAAAATGTCATGAAGATCATTGGACAAAATAAACTTGATTCTTAGTAATAGTTTTGAGATATGATATGATATGTTTGTTATGTTGATGAGTAATTGTGCTCTAGTAAGAATATTGGTGTTAAGGTTTGTGATTCCCTATGCATGCAAGAAAGTCAATCATGCAATGAAAATTATATCCTACTTGTGGTGCATTATTCGGTGTTAATTATGCTTAATGCTTGCTTATAAGATTATTCTTTTCTTGGTTGGTCACTTCCCAATCTTTTGCTAGCCTTCATTTTGCACTAAGTATGACCTTTACTTGTGCATCCAAAATCCTTTAAACCAGTTTTGCCACATGATTCCACTATATCTACCTATATGCGGTATTTTTTTATCATTATAAGCAAATTTGCATGTGGCATCTCTAATTTTAAAAATAAACTTCTCTTTTGTGTGTTTGTTTCACTCGCGAAGCGGTGACGGGCGGCTAATATTTTCCATGCTAGATGTGTTATTCTCAGGATGAGTGTTTATTCACTTGTCATTGCACTGAGTAAGGCAAAGGTATTAGGGATGCCTAGTCCCAAAATGCAAAAATAAATGAAATTACATTATGTTGTCGAATAATAAATTCCTTGGAAAGTGTTGGTATGGAGGGCACCCGTGGATACTGTTAGCCATGGAAAGTGAAAGTTATGGTGGAAAAAGTAATAAACTTTATTTTCTGTTTGGGAAATGCCTATGATAGATCTATGCATGGAAAGTGTTGGGAACTCTAAGTCGTTTTCGTTGGTGGGATGGAAAAACCTCCCAAAATGTTTTTATCTCTAAGTTTTTCACTTTGAGCTCTGGCACCTCTAGAAATCCCTACTTCCCTCTGCGAAGGGACTTTCTTTTACTTTATGCATTTTTTATTTTTTTGGGCCTCCATCTTCTCTCATAAAATCACCAACTAGGAGGCAATATGATCGTGCTCAAGTATTGGGTGTAGTTAATATTCGAGTGTGTTTCATGAATGGATCAATGTTTGAGCATGATGGGCTAGGGATAACTTATTTTAGCATTGATATTTTGAAACACATGGTCGCTTGTTGATATGCTTGAGTATCTAAATTATTATGTCAAAACTAGACTATTGCTTTGAATCACATAATAGTCCAAATGTCCATGCTATAAAGAAAAGAATATGATATGACTTGATGAAGAACACTCCACATCAAAAATTCTGTTTTTATCACTTACCTACTCGAGGACGAGTAGGAGTTAAGCTTGGGGATGCTGATACGTCTCCAACGTATCTATAATTTTTGATTGTTCCTAGCTATTTTATTTTCAATCTTGGATGTTTTATAATAATTTTATATCATTTTTGGTACTAACCTATTGACATAGTGCCAAGTGCCAGTTGCTGTTTTTTCCATGTTTTTTACATCGCAGCAAATCAATATCAAACGGAGTCCAAATGCCATGAAACTTTACGGAGATTTTTTATGGGCCAGAAGGATGGCAATGGGCCCTGGTTGCACCTAGGGGGTGCCCCGATGGGGGCACAACCCACCAGGGTGCGCCAGGAGGCCTAGGCATGCCCTAGTGGGTTGTGCCCACCTCGGGTGCCCCCCGGACCGCCTCTTTGCTCTATAAATACCCCAAAAATACCAGAACCCTAAAGGCATCGACAAAATATTCATCCCGCCGCCGCAAAGTCCAGAACCACCAGATCCAATCTAGACACCATCTTGGATGGGGTTCACCACCTCCATTGGTGCCTCTCCGATGATGCGTGAGTAGTTCTTTGTAGACCTTCGGGTCCGTAGTTAGTAGCTGGATGGCTTTCTCTCTCTCACCAAATTCTGAATACAATGGTTTCTTGGAGATCCATATGATGTAACTCTTTTGCGATGTGTTTGTTGGGATCTGTTGAACATCGAGTTTATGATCAGTCATATCTTTTTATATCCATGAAAGTTATTTGAGTTTCTTTGATCTCTTACATGATTTCTTATAGCCTCGTATTTCTTCTCCGATATTTTGGTTTTGTTTGGCCAACTTGACCTATTTATCTTGCAATGGAAAGAGGTTCCTGGTAGTGGGTCCGATCTTACGGTGCTTGATCGCAGTGACAGAAAGGGAACCGACATGTGTGTATCGTTGCTACTAAGGATAAAAGGATGAGATCTATATCCACCGCCATATAGATAAACGGATGTTGTCTACATCATGTCATCGTTCTTATTGCATTACTCTATTTTTCCATGAACTTAATACACTAAATAGATGCTGGATAGCGGTCGATGTGTGGAGTAATAGTAGTAGATGTAGGCAGGAGTCGGTCTACTAATCTTGGACGTGATGCCTATGTAATGACCATTGCCTGGATATCGTCATAATTATTTGAAGTTCTATCAATTGCCCAACAGTAATTTGTTTACACACCGTTTGCTATTTTTCACGAGAGAAGCCAGTAGTGAAATCTACGGCCCCCGGGTCTTCTTTCCCATATATTTGCCTTGCGATCTACTTTTCCTTTACATTTTTATTCAGATATATTAAACCAAAAAATCCACAAATACCTTGCTGCATTTTATCTTTATTTATTTTATTTGGCGTTCGATCTATCAATCTACTACAATTTACCTCACCTCCACTTGCCTAACTTGAGGCACCGTACCTCGGAAGGGATTGACAAACCCTTTAACATGTCGGGTTGCGAGGTGTTGTTGTTTGTGTGGAGGTGTTGTTTACGTTGTGTTGCTTGGTTCTCCTACTGGTTCGATACCTTGGTTTCATAACTGAGGGAAATACCTACCGTCGCTGTGCTACATCATCCCTCCCTCTCCAGGGAATTACCAACATAGTTGCAGCTACCATCACATTGCCCCTTGTGATAGAGACCTTTATTATGTAGTCTGTCACTTTTATTCTTCACCATCAGAAGTTCATGAAACACTCAATTTTCTCTTAGAGTAAATGATCTCAGACTTTTAGAATCAATTTTTATTGCCTTTTTGCACATATGACAACTTGCTTGAGGGATCTTGCTCAATCCCTAGGTAGGTATGGTGGACACTTGAAAATAAGATTTGGGTTTAAGGGTTTTTGGATGCACAAGTAGTATCTCTACTTAGTGCGGAATTTTTGTCTAGCAAATATAGGGGGCAAGCACCACATGTTGAATGATCTATGACAATATGACTTCTATGTGAATATATACAAACATTAACCATTAAGCTGTCTTGTCGAACGTCAACAATTTTGGCATAGAATATTTTGATGAGGGCTCACAATCACAAAAGATTTCTAGGATAGTATATTTATATGTGAATCTTCTCTTCCCTTATTAATTCTTTCATGAGTTGCATCATTGACTAATTAAGGTGGCCTTTGTTTGGGCTGCAGCTACTGATTCTCAGATTCTAGACTTTTAAAATCAGTATCTCAAACAAACAGCTCAGATTTCTCTAAAGCTTCTCAGAAGCACTTCTAGATAATGAACTGCCATTTAGGGGAATCCGGAACCAGCGAATTCGGTGATTCCGTGATTCTACAACTTCCCGCAAATGAAAACGATTCGTTTTCAGCCTTGCCCTTGTTTCCACTCATAGTTATAGCTAAACTACCACCGCAGCCCTCACCTGAGCAAACCGCCCCAGCCGCTTGTCTCTCGTCTCTCCCGAACAATTCCCCCAGTCAGCCGCCGCCTCCACTCTCACCCGTCGTTGTTTCTCTCCCCGTCCCGAGATGGTCCGGCTGGGACCGTACCAGTGACGACCGCACTATGCCTTTTCCCCTTTCTTCTCGATCTCGTGGGTTCACGGCCATGGAGATTGGTGCTGTCCTGCTCCTCAGCCAGATCTAGACGAGGTGGTGCTCGGCGGCTCGGCAGTCCAGTACCGCGATGGGGATGATGCTTGGCTATGCAGCAACCACATACGGTGGTGGGGCCAGTGCTCGGCAGCATCGCATTGGTCCAAGGTCGCCTTCGCCCTCGCCGCTTGCTTGGATGGAGGCGAGCAACGGCTGCTACCGGAGGCAATCATGACCACTCCCTCCGTCTCTCATGCATCAACGTGCACCGCGTGTTCAACACCCACGTATGATCATGTCCGTATTATCCCAGCCATTTGGTCGATGCATGTGATAAGTTTCTGTAAGTTTCATTACTGAACATTTGTTCATTGCAGGTATTGTGGAAATTTCACAATACCTGTGGTTTCTCTACAGTTGGGTAAACAAACAGGCAACTTTTGATTCTAAAAATCTAGAGTCACAACTGATTCTCAAAATCTAAGCCACAACTGATTTTCAGGAATCTGTAGCCCAAACAAAGGGGGCCTAATTCTATGTTTCTCAATCTCTAATAAGATTTTCTACTTATACTTTTCCTTATGTGGTGTCATCACCTACCATAGGATTAGTATATGATATTTTCATTATTTCTTTCCTTATATTTAATTATTTATTTATTTATTTCCTTTCTCTTTTTCTTTCTTATTTCCTTTCTTTTATTTGCAACATGAAATTAAAGAAAGCAAAAACTCAATCTAAACTTTATTATGTAACTTGCACACGATTACAACGATAGATCACTAAGCAGACTCTCAAAAAAGAAAGGATCGAACTAACTTTTATTCATATAAAGCAAAAAGATCAAACTAAAATAAGTAAAGGCAAAAAGATAGTGGGATGATACTATATCGGAACCCCTCCCCCAAGATTGGCGGAAGCCAAGGGGAGTGCCCATACCTGATACTCAATTTTCCTTTGGTGGTGAAGAAGGTGATGTTGGTGATGAAGAAGTGATCTTATCCACGGATTTCCATGGCAGCGGTCCACCATCATAAGAGGAGGAGTGAGTCCCACGGGTCCTGCAACTAGTATCCAAACTCATACCTTTAAACCTTGCCTCGTATTCAAAGACTTGGTTTTGGAGGTCATAGATCTGGCTTTGGAGGAAGTTGATTTGCTCGTTGAGGGTGAAGACGATGTCCTTCATGGGCTTGCCATCCACCTTGAGATTATGGGAGAGGTCCGTGATCATAAGGTGATTGGCGTTGAGTCACGCTCCACCATCCCCTTGCATTGGAAGACGTCCTGCTCCATGGCTTCAAGCCTGGCCTCCATGGATTATGTCCCCTTTGGACAAGGCACATCGCGGAGGTGAAGCACCACCTCATGCATCTGGATGACCTGAGGGTGCTGCACTACCTCCCGAAGGTATAGGTTGATGACGTTCTTGAAGAACTTGTCCTTGGAGGAGCTTGGAGGAGCCATGGTAGATGGGATCTCACAAAAAACAACAAGGAAAAGAAAACAGAGGATTTCTCTGTGATACGGTGATTAACAAGTTCGGGAAGTATATATAGATTTTTTTATCTTGGAGGACAAGCATATGGTAGAAAAACGGAATATAGAAGGTGTTCTAGGTGGGAATAACCCACTTGGGCGCACCAGGAAAGCCTGGCACGCCCAGGTGTCATGTGCCCACCAGGGTACGCTTCGTGGAAGTTTCTTTGTTTCCTAAATTTTGAAATATTCCAAAACTGATAAAAATATTTTTGCGGATTTTTCGGAGTCCGTTTACTTACTGTGTCACGTACCCTCCTTATTTTCATGACTCTGAAGTTTTCCAGAAGGACTCTTTTATGTGTTCTTCTGGTGTCAAAGTTTGGATAATTTTACTTTCAACATTAATGGGTGTACCTGAGATATAATGTTTTATTCGTTGCTGATTGACAACCTTCGGGTTAGTACCTTCAGAATTATTTATTTTGATGGCTCCAGACTGATAAACCTCCTCGATGACATATGTGCCTTCCCATTTTGAGAGGAGTTTACCTGCAAAGAATCTGAAATAAGAGTTGTACAAAAGAACATATTCTCTGACTTTAAACTCACGTTTTTGGATTCTTTTGTCATGCCATATTTTAACTTTTTCTTTGAATAATTTTGCATTTTCATAAGCCTGGGTTCTCCATTCATCTAATGAGCTAATATCAAATAACCTCTTTTCACCGGCAAGTTTGAAATCATAATTGAGTTCTTTGATTTCCCAATATGCTTTATGTTCTAACTCAAGAGGCAAATGACAAGCTTTTCCATAAACCATTTTATAAGGAGACATACCCATAGGATTTTTATATGCTGTTCTATAAGACCAAAGTGCATCATCTAATTTCTTAGACCAATTCTTCCTGGACCTATTGATAGTCTTTTGCAAAATTAATTTTATTTCTCTATTGCTAAGTTCAAGTTGACCACTAGACTGAGGATGATAAGGTGATGCAATTATATGGTTAACATCATACTTGGCAAGCATTTTAAGGAAAGCACCATGAATAAAGTGTGAACCCACATCAGTCATTAAATATCCGGGGACTGCAAACCTTGGGAAAATAACTTCCTTAAGCATTTTAATAGAGGTGTCGTGATCAACACTACTGGTTGGAATAGCTTCTACCCATTTAGTAACATAATCAACAGCAACCAAAATATGTGTATACCCATTAGAGGAAGGAAAAGGTCCCATGTAATCAAATCCCCAAACATCAAATGGTTCAACAACAAGTGAATGATTCATAGGCATTTCTTGACGCTTACCGATATTACCTATCCTTTGACATTCATCACAAGATAAGACGAACTTACGGGCATCCTTGAAGAGAGTAGGCCAATAAAATCCAGATTGCAATACCTTGTGAGCAGTTCTATCTCCAGCATGATGCCCTCCATAAGATTCTCAGTGACATCTCCATAGGATTTGTCCCTGTTCAAGGTCAGGTACACAACATCTAATAATACCATCTACTCCTTCTTTATAAAGATGTGTGTCATCCCAAAAGTAATGTCTTAAATCATAGAAGAATTTTTTTCTTTTGTTGGTATGTAAAGCTAGGTGGTAAATATTTAGCAACAATGTAATTGGCATAGTTAGCATATCAAGGAGTACTGTGAGCAACATTTATTGCAGCTAACTTCTCATCGAGAAAAATATCATCAATAGGTAGTGGGTCATCAAGCACATTTTCAAGTCTAGATAAATTATCACCTACTGGGTTCTCAGCTCCTTTTCTATCAATGATATGTAAATCAAATTCTTGTAGTAAGAGAACCCATCGAATAAGTCTAGGTTTAGCATCTTTCTTTTCCATAAGATATTTAATAGTAGCATGGTCTGTGTGAATAGTTACTTTGGAATCAACAATATAAGGTCCAAATTTATCACAAGCAAACAACAACTGCTAAGAATTCTTTTTCAGTAGTAGCATAATTTATTTGAGCAATGTTTAGAGTTTTACAAGCATAATGAATAACATTTAGTTTCTTATCAACTCTTTGTCCTAGAACAACACCAACATTATAATCACTAGTATCACACATAATTTCGAAAGGCAAGTTCCAATCAGGTGGTTCAACAATAGGTGCAGAAATTAAGGCTTTCTTGAGTGTTTCAAAGGCTTCTAAAAAATCATCATAAAAAACAAAAGGAATATCCTTTTGCAAGAGACTAGTAAGAGGCCTAGAAATTTTACAAAAGTCCTTGATAAATATCCTATAGAAACTAGCATGACCTAAGAAACTACGAATACCTTTTATATCTTTAGGACATGGAATTTTCTCAATTTCATCAACCTTAGCTTTGTCCACTTCAACACCTCTTTCAGAAATTTTATGACCCAAGACAATGCCTTCATTAACCATAAAGTGGCACTTCTCCCAATTCAAGACAAGAGTTATTAGTTCACATCTGTGCAAAACTCAATCAAGATTGCTTAAACCATCATCAAAAGACTTTCCATAAATAGAAGAGTCATCAATGAAAGCGTCAACAATCTTTTCACAAAAGTTAGAGAATATAGCAGTCATACATCTTTGAAAGGTAGCAGGTGCATTACATAAACCAAAAGGCATACGTCAATCAGCATAAGTTGCAAAGGGACAAGTAAAAGTGGTATTTTCTTGATCAGGTTGAGAAACATGTATTTGTGAAAAACCAGAGTATCCATCAAGGAAGCAAAAGCGTGTGTGCTTAGATAATCTTTCAAGCATTTTATCAATAAAAGGCAGAGGGTAATGATCTTTTCTAGTTGATTTGTTTAATTTTCTAAAATCAATTACCATTCTATAGCATGTAACAATTCTTTGTGGAATAAGTTCATTCTTATCTTTAGGAACAACAATAATACCTCCTTTCTTAGGGACACAATGAATAGGACTTACCCATCTACTATCAGCTATAGGAAAGATTGTACCTGCTTCCAAAAGTTTTAATATTTCCGTTCTTACCACTTCTTTCATCTTCGGATTTAACCGACATGGGTGATCAACAACAGGTTTAGCATCAGGTTCCATATTAATTTTGTGCTGACATAGAGTTGGACTAATGCCCTTTAAATCATCAAAAGTGTATCCAATAGCAGCTCGGTCATTCCTTAGAACTTTCAATAATCTTTCTTCTTCATGTTCTGAAAGGTTAGCACTAATAATAATAGGTTATATCTTCTTTTCATCAAGGTAAGCATATTTTAAAGTGTCTGTCAATTGTTTTAACTCAAACACAGGATCACCTTTAGGTGGAGGAGGACCTCCTAGAGTTTCAATAGGATAATTTTGTTTATGTAGAGGACGTTGTTCAAATAATTTTTTATCTATTTAATTTCTTTCATGCATATGAAAATCATTTTCATGGTCTAGCAAATATTGTTCTAAAGGATCAGTAGGAGGCACAACACTAGAAGCAAGACCAATTAATTCATCCTTACTAGGCAATTCTTTTTCATGAAGCTTTCTACTAAACTTGGAGAAATTAAATTCATGAGACTCATCACCAAAACTAACACCGACAGTTTGCTTCTCACAATTTATTCTAGCGTTAACGATGTTCAAGAAAGGTCTACCAAAGATAATGGGACAAAAGTTATCTCGTGGGGAACCAAGAACAAGAAAATCAGTAGGGTATTTAATTTTCCCACACAAGACTTCAACATCTCAAACAGTCCCAATCAATGATATTGCGTCTCTATTAGCAAGTTTAATAGTAACATTTATGTCTTCTATTTCTGCGGGTGCTATGTCATTCATAATTTCTTGATATAAGGTGTAGGGAATAACACTCACACTAGCACCTATGTCACATAACCCATGATAACAGTGATCTCCTATTTTAGCTGAGATGACAGGCATGCCAACAACAGGTCTATGTTTATCTTTTTATCAGGTTTGGCAATTCTAGCAGCTCCTTCACAGAAGTAAATAACATGCCCATCCATACCTTCTTCCTGGAGATCTTTGACCATAGCAATACCAGGTTCTACTTTAATTTGTTCATCATGTTTAGGTGTTCTAATCTAGCTTTTGTTAACCATAGTTGAAACTTTAGCATGTTCCTTTATCCTAACAGGGAAAGGTGGTTTCTCTATATAAGCAGAAGGAACAACTGAATCAACATTATAAAGTATAGTTTATTCTTTAACTGATACCGGTTCTTTAGTTTCCTATTTAATAGGTGGGTGATATTTAAACCACTTCTCTTTAGGGTGTTCAACATGAGTAGCAAATGATTCACAAAAGGAGGCTACTATCTCAGAGTCAAGTCCATATTTAGTTCTAAACTTTTGAAAAGTGTCGGTATCCATAAAAGATTTAACACAATCATACTTAAGTTTAATACCTGACTCTTTACCTTTGTCGAGTTCCCAATCTTCAGAGTTGCATTTAATTCTTTCCAAAAGACCCCACCAAAATTCAATAGTCTTCTTCATAAAAGAACCAACACAAGAGACACTACAAAAAATGACACATTTGTGACATTTTGGGCCGAACGAATTTTTCCCCTGTCATGCTTATGAAACTTCTATGACGATAATTGTGACAAAACCCGGTATCATCATTGATGTGGTGGGCTCCTACTTCTATGATAAAAAATCATCACAGAAAATGGGCTTTTCATCCTGGGCGGGCCAGAGACGCAGCTGCTTGACATTCTTTGGCCTGTCCATGACGGAAAAAACCGTGGTAGAAGCGAGGGCGAGGAAAATATCGGGGAGTTCCCGGTTATGGTGTGTGATTGGGGCCGAGCGATGCATGGAGGTTTACGCGTTTCTCTCATACACGCACGCGCATGTATGCGAGGCGGTGCACTCTAACTGAACTCGAGCGATTGCACTAGCTACGTTACTGAACCCCGGTCGATCCCTTGCTGCTAACTGAACCCGAGTGATTCCTTCACTGCTGCTGCTAACTGAAGCCGATCGATGCTGCCTCTTGATGAATAGTGAGCGTTGTTGGTGGGGGTGGATGAACAGTTCCCTGTGGGGGGGTGGGTGGATGAACAGGACCCCGTGGTAGTAGAGGCTATTGCTGATGGATGAACAAGACCCCATTCGATCGAGCCGGTTGGGGGTGGATGAATAGGACCCGTGGAGGGCTGGATGAACAGGACGACCCCATGGAGGGTTGGTTGAATAGTATCCAGTGGAGGGCTAGATGAACAGTAGCTCGTGGATGGGTGGTTGAACAGGACCCCGTGGAGAGGGCTGGTTGAATAGTAGCCGTTGGAGGAGCGGTGGGGGCTGGATGGACAGGAGCCCGTGGATGAACAGTGGCTGGTGGAGGCAAGAGGGGAGACGCCGTGGATGAACAGTCGCATGTGGAGGCTAGAGGAGGTCGACGGTGGATGAATAATAGCCCATGGAGGCAATCGACGGTGGAAATGAATAGTATCTCGTGGATTCCTGTTTTGCCGTATGCCACACCCCTCCCGATGAACAGGACCCCATTTCAACTGTAGCGCTCCAATACAAGTCCGTTTCCTCCTTTTGTGGTATGCCACACCCCTCCCGATCAATAGGACCCCGTTTAGACTGTAGGAGGTCCAAGAGAAGTCTGTTTCCTCCGTTTTGAGATGCGCCAGACCCCTCCTGATGAATAGGACTCCGTTTTGACCATGGCTGGTCGAACACAAGGCCGTTTCCTCCGTTCTACGATACGCTAGGCCTCATTTCGATCGGCTGTTCCATCCAAGCCAGTTGGCTCTCGATGAACACGAGGACGTAGTTTCTCTGTTCCGACCCAGCCATGTACACGAGCCTAGGCCGTACGTATGCGCGAGTAGGCGTTCGAGACCCCGCCCATATGTACATGCATGGCCATATTTTTTGGCGTGTGGCTGTATGTATGTGTACATGGTTTAGACGGGATAGCCAGAACTGCTACGTGGGGGCTCTACTATGACATGTGCCGCTACTTACTCGGCCACGATTCATCGTTGCAAAGCAACCAATCGACCAGTATGTACGTACACGTTCGCGGCAAGACAGACAACGGTACGTATGCTTCGACCAGGTGGGTCCCAGCTATCAGGGAGGATAAGGACGCACTTCCTTGCATGCGAAGATATAGCTGCTGGGTCCCAGCTGTCAGGGGGAATCTATTTTTGCCCGTAATAAGGACGCACTTCCTTGCGTGCGAAGATGTAGCTGGTGGGTCCTAGCAATCAGGGGGAGAAAACATTATTTTCAGGGTAAAAAGGATGCCGTTGCATGTATGCATCCATGGGCGTGGTGCATCCCCACTGTCAGTCTCACATGTATAGTCATCTTTCGTTGGCTCTCCTTTGTTGACCACGTTGACCACACCATGTCGAGCGCACCAAGGCCAGTGGACGACAGTGAGGCCCCAGACTAGAACGACCCAGAAATGGGGAAGATGCGGTAGTGGAGTCGCAGATGGAGAGGAGTGGGAAACTTGACTGGTTCGGGTGCACGGCAGCACTGCCGCGGTGCCGCCCACAGGAGACTGGAGCAAGAACAGTGGTTGAAGAAGGAGCACGACTGTTGGATTAACATCCAATGTTCTAGCTGCTAGAATCATTTGTTGATTAAGTTGACAAAGCCCAGCGTACACGTCCGCTTAGTAGGCCCACAAGTCAGCCACCAAATCTGACAGGTCCCATCTATTAATGGGAGGAATAGTTTTTTCGCATAACAAGGAGGCACTTCCTTCCGTGAGAAGATGCAACCGGTGGGTCCCAGCTGTCATGGGGAGGAAACATTTTTTCAGCTTAATAAGGAGGAATTTTCCTTGCGTGCGACCATGGACCTCGTGGGTCCCGGCCGTCAGGCTCTCCATGTGCAGTCCTCTTCCGATGACTCTCGTTTGTTGACCACGCCGCACCAAGTCCAGCGTGGCAGTGGGCGACGGCGAGACCCCGGACGGGAATGACCCGGAGATGGGAAGACGAGGCAGTGGAGCCGCAGATTGAGAGGAGTACAAGGGTTATAACTGGTTCTGGTGCGGCGTTGGGCTGGATTTGGTGGAGAATAACAGGAGGTGTGGAGGGGTGGAGGGATAGCCTGGCCGGCAGTGGGGTAGCACTTCGTAGTGATGCGTGCTAAGCAGAGCCGTTAGCCGCCGGAGGCCGGACCAGGCGGTCCCGGCGACGCTGGAGGAAGAAGACGAGAGATTGAAGGTGCATGCCGGCCATTGGATATAAATCCAATGGTTGTGCATGTCATAATCATTTTTTGACAAAGATGACAACGCCTTGCATAGGCTTCGACCTATTGGCCCACAAGTCAGCCCGCAAAAATGTGGCATATATTTAACCCATGTATTCTAGAATTTACAGTCCATTTGCTTCAATGCGGCCCATTTAATATTTTCCAAGAAATCCCAGCCCATTTGCACTTTCTTGAAATACACGAATTAGCTGGGCTCGTTCTATATATAATGTTAGGTTAGAAGGAGCAATCAATATCAAAAAATAAACCAGAGCGACACATTTTTATATATAAAATTAACAAATTAGCGAGTTATTGCTCAAAACAAAAATGAGTGTGTTATTCTTACATTAGTCCTTAAAATCTTCGCAAGCTTTTGTATGCAATCACCGGGATTTTCCTTGCCTGTGAGTAAAAAACAACCAGGATTTTCCTTGCCCACATCTGTTAGACATTTACTTTTATAAGTTAATAACATGTGGGATATTTTTATAATGTATATATAAGTCTCTATAAAATATACGATAATAGTAATAATATAAATATATATAATGTGGTTATAAGGGAAAACATAAATTGGACACGACATTATTGTTCTTATATATAGATAAATAGAACAGAGATCTGTGTTTTATTAAAAAATACATTGGGTTACCGATCTTTAAGAAAAAGTAAAACCTACGCTGGGAGGCCCATAGGCCGGTATGGACCTCAAAAAATAAGTTGAAACCACTGTCTCCGTATGTCGTGGGCTACGCATGTTAAAAATCAAAACCTAGGCCTAGCTGATACTTGTTCGCCCTTTGGAAAAAAATGATACCAGCTAGATCCCCGATACCCCTTTCCCGCAACAACATCAAAAAAAGAAAGATCCCTGATACCCCTAAAAAAAGCTCCCTGATAACAGTCATTGTTGGAAATTTATTTCGTTTATTGACTAAGGTTGACAAACCCATGGGCCCCAACGTCAGTATACAATTAGGAGGAAGCTTTTTTTCCAATGGGGCACTTTCTTGCGTACGGCTTGGACCTCGTTGGTCCCCACTATCAGTCTCTTGGTGTACAGTCCTTGTGGCACCTCAGCTCAGAGAAACCAGAACGCCCGGTATTCCAGCCCAGGGATCGAGGAGAAGTCTCTAGAATACAGCACTAATTGACATAGAAGAAATCATCTCTTATTACAAGAATAATAATACACAGGTCTGATGTTACAAAGGAAGCACATCAGCACGGCGACACTACGCCTGCGATACTACACTTGCTTTATGCTAGCAGTGGAACAACTCGTAGCAGCGGAATACTTCTAGCAGCAGTACAATGATGAAGGTGGTGAACTCCACTCCACAGGACGCGATCTAGCTCGCACGCACGGAAACCTCGACAAGCACTCAAGCAATCATGGCATCACCTGCAATCTGGCATGACACGCCAAGTTAGTACATTGAATGTACTTGCAAGCTCACAGCAACGAAAAGCATCAAGGCAAGACAATAACCTAGCATTAAACATGTTAATTAAATTAACAGCTATCATGGTATGAACTGCTAGAATACTGATAAACCAACATCTCAGATCTCAAGAACCACATGAACCATCTCACACTTGGCTATCTGGCCGAGTAATATACCATGTCGATCACCTCGTGAACCAAAACATCCACGTGATCACCTCGTGACCACACCAAAAACTGAATGATCATCCTCGAGATCATCCCAACATCATCATCTGCATCCTACCAAATTGTTACAGCTCACAATATCAACATATACATCACCTATAATTCATTATGTCATGTGAGTGTTGATCTAATGGTGTGGCCTAGTACAAACTTGTGACCATGACCGAGGACGCGGCTATCGATAGATTAAACACACACACTCTGCAGAGGTAGCGCACTTTACCCATACCACGGAACCCATGGCCTCGTGCTCCCATTCGGGTGGACCAACGGCGTTCTGATAAAACTGACCTACTGCCATGACACTCTCCTGGCCACTCCGACCAACACCCCTTTAGGGTTCAGTCCTGGGTGGCCCCGTGCCTACCAAAGGCATCAACCGCCACCGTCGTGGCAAAACACACACGGTCCCTAACAGGGACAAGAGATCTCAATACCAACTATGGGCACACAAGGTTATGTCTGCTTACTAGGACAGGGTAACGCACACCCATAACCTTCCTTCGTTGGAGGCATCGGCGAGAGGCATGACAACATTAGGGCCTTCCCATAAAAGGCAAATGTGGTTGCACTAGAAAAAGCCCGGTTCGGTGGCACCTGACCAACTTAATGGCGGAATTTATCCCCAACATATAACAGTGATAACTGATACTCCGCTATCATCCTGTAATCCAAGTCATAGCAATATCCAACAAATAATCCAAAGCATACTATCAACATATCAAAATACTCTGAGTATAGCATAACACTTCTATCATGATGAATCCAGGAATGATACTACTACTACTACTCAAATATCAAGAACTAGCTATTCAACTATGATCGACATGCACGCATCATCTCCAACATCATACTCCAAAACATAATATCAACTTGCATCATGATGTAAATAATACTAGCCACTAATAATCCAATGGCAACGCGGTATCCAAAGTAATACTCCAAAGCATAATACAATCATGAAAATAATCATAATAGCCACTAAGAATCCAAAGGCAACATGTCATCCACATAATCATCAAAACATAAGTCCTAGAACTCCAAGCAATATCGTGGCAATCGCAAGATCAAAACAATACTCCGAGAAATGCCATGAACAAAATCATACATAGCTAATGCAATATTTTAAACAAGTTCAAATAAATAAACCATGTCACTGCATTGCAATCATGCAAATGGAGGGTGTGGCTTGCCTGGGGTAGATGAAATCACCGGGAAGAAGTGCGAGAAGCTCATGGAAAGAATTGCTGGAAAATGTTCTCTCAGGGGGGATGATTAAGAGCAAGGGCAACATGGTCATTTTCAGAATGTTAAAACATGGTGAAAATGATACCAATAGAACGGGCTCGACGAAACGAAGAAGTGGGCTTTGGAATCACCTCATTTGGAATTGGGAGCAAAAAGTTATGAAGTGTTTTGTACCAGGGACCTATCTGTAATGAAAATATCTTCAACCAGGGCCTGGACAAAAAAACAGAAAGAGTATTAGAAGGAAATACATTTCGTAGAAGTGAAAAGGCATTTTCATCTAAAGGAACACGAAAATACGCTTTCGGGAAACTGAAGACGTAATCTGGAGGATTACGCCTCCACTTATCCACGTGAGCATACCTGGGGTCCGCGTGTGGAGTGGCTGACGAGTGGGGTCGCAAGGCCCACGGCCAGTTGGCAGGCAGGAGGGTCGTCTCCTTATTCTCCTGGCTCGCGCCCGCGGAGCAGAGGGAGGTCGCTGGCGCGGGGGCTCGTCCGGGCTGCTCCTCCGCCATCCCTCGCCTCGCTCGACCTATGGACGAGCTTGGCAGGAGGAGACGCACCCAAAGGTGGAGGTCACGGGCTCTGGGGTGGATCAAGGCGACGACAGCATGAACTCCGACGTACGATGGTTCGGGCAGATGCGGGCATGGAGATGTGGCTACTCCGGCGGCAAGGCATGGGGTTGGGGAGGCTCGCAGGAGCACGAGGAAGACGAGGGTGGTGGTGTGAGGGGTGGACGAGCTCGGCGTTGAGCGAATTTAGGCCGAGGCGGGCACGGCGGCCATGGAGGAGCAAAGGAAGGTGCTCAAGCTCAAATGAGTTCCTAGGGAGGTCTAGGGGAGTACGTTAGGTCGAGTGGTGAGGAGAAACGGGGATGGGGTGGCCTTATATAGGCAGGGGAGGGGTGTGTCGCATTGTCGTTGCCGCGGACGCCTACCCGGCTATGCAGACGCGTGCGCACGCACGCGAGCTCGACATTAGGTGACGAGAGGGAACAGGAGGGGGTCTCACGGGGCAGAGGAGTCCAAGGGAACACGGGGAGGAAGAGACGGTGAGCTCCGAGCCAAACCGCCACTGTTTTCCCGCGGGCACGCGGCGGCGAGCGTCGGTGAGGAAGCGGACGGAGAGAGAGAGAGGGGTCCAGGGGAACGTCGACGATGAGATAAAGACGGTGGACATGCTCAGGCGTGCAAAGGCAACGAGAGGAAGAGTCTGGGATGATTAACTACAGAACGAATATGATCCTGGAGAGTTTTAGGAGAAATGGATCAAGGGTTAAGCAACTGACCAAAATGGCCCAGAAACTTTCTCAGGAAGGTGCACTCATATGGAGTGTCAAATTAAACTAAAATTTGGCAAGGCATTATGATTTGGACATATAAAGATGTTGTAAGAATTTCATACCAATTGGATTCACCAAAATGGTAATTCCTTCACCGCTATTCTCTTTGTCCAGAAACTTGAAAAAATTCTAGAGAAATACCAGCTTGATGAATTGGCCCCAAAATTGGTTGAGAGAGGTTTCATGGTCATGAGAATCCTCTAGTAAATTTTCAGCCAAAATGAAGCAATATAAAATATACTTGCTTCACAACCTGAAAATATTGACAGAAGCAAAGATTGTAATTTAGAGGAGTGTGATAATATGAGCACATTAAGGAGTGTGAAAATTTTCAACTCATTTGGACAACCCTACCTAGTAGTTCCTTCACAATGCCTTCTGTCTGATAGAAACTTTGAAAAAATACTAAGGAAGATTGGCTAGGCAAATAAAGTTGAATTTTGGCATGAGGCCATTATTTGGATGAAATAGCATTCTCAAAAAGTTTGGGAGCCAACAAGGAAATATAGGTGGCACTCCCTTCACAGAAATCCACACTTGATAGAAATGAAGAATAATTATTGGGGAATTATTCTTGGGCTATGAGAGGAAAGTTTGGGCATATTTGAGCAACATATGACCCAAAGAAATTATGGGAATTAATTGGGATTTTTGGGAGTGGCAGAAGTATAGGTTGCTTCACAACCTAGGACAGACAAGGTTATTCCTTTAATAGAAAAAAGGAATATTCCTAAGAAAATAATTTTGGGGTTGGGCTAGAATGGAAATGACATGGTCTAGGGCTATATTTGAGGGTGATGAGTCACTTGGGAGAAGAAGAAATGATGACCTCCCTGGTTGCAAGGCCACAGAACTACTCCAAAAAGAAAAATAGAGCAAAAACCAAATAAATCAAAAGAAAAAGAAAAGGGCCCAAAACCAGGCTGTTACATTACTCTTCGAATTCCTCTCGTTTGTTGAGCATGTTGACAACGACATACGGCGGCGCCACGGTGAGCTCACACGGACGGGAAAGAACCAGAGCCGGGGAAGACGCCTTCATTCTTTCGAACATACCGCACTAGCCCGGTGGCTGCAGCCCTCTCACCCAAAAGCTGTACTGCCCGGGTTCGATTCCAACTGGTGCAGTTGAAAATATCTAACACTTGCCAAAATTTTGTCTCTTGTTTACCTAGTTTTTTTCACACTCAACGTTGTCTTGCCATTCCCAGTTTTTAAAAAAAAACATTGTCTTGACATTTTGAAAATAGCATATCTTTTTGACTTTGCATCATATGAAGATGTGGTATACATGAATGTTGATCAGCATGATGTTAACTCATTGTTAGTTCCATTTTTTACCATGAATAAAATTTCCAACATTCTATTATCCATGTTTGAAAAGTGCCTGTTGATTTAAATGCTCTGCCTCTCAAACATGCAGTTTCTTATCTGAAAATCACTTGGACAAGAAGCCATCACCGGTGTTGGATTCGATGCCGCGCTTCTTCAATTTCCCATCAAGCGCGAGGGGGAAATAAACTTCCATCCCATGCTGCCAGTTGGGGAATGGAGCGAACTGGATTAAAGAGGGGGCCGGTGGCGCGATTGAAGAAGCACATCGGACGCGATTTTTTTCTTCAGTGGTTGGCCCTCGATGGCATTTTTTACTTGCCTCTGCACCATACAACTTGTATTTTTAGCCTCCTAGTCCGTGGTGGACTAGAAGCCCATTTGCTGGGCGGGCCAACCTATAGATACCAGCACTCGATTTTTCATCAAGCCCCCAAAACAACGTAGTACTATGTTTGTTTTGAGTCCAAAAACATTACGGCAGGGGTTGAGCGGGGGAGGGGAAGACAGAGCAAAAAGATTAAAAAGAGCTAATGCGCCATTGCTACCCTAACAAAGCAAGTGCAATTCTTCTCAGGAAGAAGGTGAGTTGTTGACACCCACACGTAACAAATGCCACAGTAGACATACTAACAAGTTTACACACATGTACAACAGAAAAGGTAAACATCCGTATCAAACTCAGGTTCACAGGACACGTTCATACTCATAGACAAAATTCACAATCATCAACTCAAAAGATTCATATATACACAAGTTCAACATATCTATGAATCCAAATGATTGATAGATCACACGACAATATTCATAGATAATTCACAAAAAGATTCAGATATACACATGTTCAGTAGTTTATGCATCCAAATGATTGAGATCACAATCAATATCATCCATGGACGAACTTAAATTACCTAGGGTACAGACTGGTAAATGGTGTTCAGTTGGAGGTAACTCTTGCTAAAATTAATGCTTGTACGAGTAAACTTTCGAGTACATAAGAGGCAGCATAGACAATCCGAACTTTGCTTGTAGATTTATCGTCAAATAGGGGCCTCGTGCCGAGGGAGGTTTGAGCAACTTGGCCACTACTTTAATCCAACTAGTTTATTGGCTCATCTTCGTCTTGTACCTCGCCAAAATTCTACATTACAGACAACAAAGGAGGCGGTTGAGAAAATGAACCTCCCAGTTTTTTTGTGTAGTTCAACTGAAAAGGAGCATCCCTGGCGTGCAGGCTGTTTAAGTGCCAGATGAATATACGCGTCAACCAACTTGTCTGGAATCATTAGACTCCATGCCATACAGTTCGCTACCATATGTGCCGATAACCAAAAGGCACAAGTTGGGACCAAAGACTGGACTGTGTTTTTCTCGGCTATGCGCCAATCAATATAATTGGTGTTCACTCTCCTAATACTTGGAGTTTGACAACTGGTTGATGCCGGTTGATACTCGAATGAATATAGGCACTTCTTCTTGTCAACATTGATCCTTGTCTGAGTGAACTTTGGAGTAGATAGCAGCAGCATAAGTATCTGTCCATCTGATCTTTTTGTGCAGTTCTACAGAAATCTCCCAATGTAGTGATTTTCCTACAAGTTCAGGCTCCAAGTTACTCGTTTATGAAATCGGCAAACAGTAGCACAATACCAAATTACCAATACATATGACAAGAACAATAATCAGGATAAAGACCAGTACCAACATGTGTGAGGTAGCATATCAATTACTATTTCCTTTGACTGGAAGTCGAGATAAGCAAAGTGACTGAGAGCAAAGGAAGGAAGCAAGACGAGATAAGCGACTGATAGGAAAGGAAGGAAGCAGTCAAGGAAATGAAGCACCCAAAGTTTTTTGTGCAGTTCCACCAAAACCGAGCATCCATGCTGGCACATATATTGAGAGAGTGAGATTAATGTAATAGTGGGACAAGTTGATCAAACATACACTAACAAATAGAAGCACCCTCATTATCTTAATGGCTAAAGTTAGCAACATAGTAGTCTTGCTTAAAGAGAGGTATTAGTTTATTTAATCAGTGCCAATTAGCTCAACACTCAAAGCATTGCCATGTATCACAGGTTGCAAAACTTTAACGTGCAAAGATAAAGGAGTTTCTCATTACAGTAGCACGATACAAATAGAGATGACAACAAACTAATATGGATGAAGGCCTTAGGCCGGTACCAACCTGAGCAAAAAAGCTCATTCATGTAGTCCCAGAAGAGGTGATAAAGCACTCACTGGAATCACTCAATAGTATATATTTTTGTGCACTTCAAATGTATGGTTAAAATCACTCTTGTTTACCAGTGCTGAGATTATATCGAAAGATTATCAAGAACTTCTAGTAGAGTTAAAGCACTGGCCGGGATACAGTTCATTGTATTGTCTTGTGTAGTTCCACTAAAATGTATGATTGGCACAACATGATCCCTTCCATCCTGCAATATAGGCCGTCTGATTTATATCTGATGGATAGGAAGGAAACAATGGCAATTTTGCAAAAAGGTACCCACAACCCTCTCCACATTTGCAAATAAGGCCTTCCCTCGTTCATCCTTTTCTCTCACAAGACAAACTACTCATACACAAATGCATCTTGATGTTACATGCAACGCACAAGCATCTTGCTAGTCTTCCAAGTAAATTAAGAGTAGTAGCAACACAACAATACAATACCACTAGCAAGATGTCAGGATAACATAGGACGGTACCATTGTGTGATCTCCATTTCCTGTTTATTCTTCTTCTTCCTCCTCCTCTTCATGCTCTGTTTCTCTTTCTCCTCATGAGTTGGTGAAACCAAGTACATGATTGGCCTTCCATTTCAGAATTGGTTTTGTCAATGAGGGAGTACAATTGTACTAGTAAACAATAACATTATTTTCTCATGGAAGTCGCAAAATAGAGATGAACACATGCATTGAATATCATTCTTACCTAAAGGAAGGTTATGGTGCCATTATGGATGATGAGGATTGGAACACAGATCTCCCTTTGTGCAGTTCCACCGAAATGAACCAACTGTTCCATTCTGACATTCCAGTTAAATAGCACAAAAGTCACTTATTTTAAGAAGTGTTTTGTGCAGTGCACCAGAAGGCCACAACAACAACCAGGTGAAATGGATATCCCTGTTTGCACAAAAATCTATAGAAGAAACAGTCAGAGTCTCAAACAATTTCAGGAAAAAATATTTGGCTAAACTTGTCATGGCTTATAACAGTGGCATGGCTTCAATTTACCAGGGGCATTAGATTAAGAACATATAAATATTTGGTATAAGGGCATGGGACAGTGGGTGCACCAGCAGTCCAGCACCATGTACCTAAACCAGGGCATAAAGTGGTGATTCAGAGTTTGTTGCCCCGAGAAACATACATCCAAGAAACATATCTGGGTTGGTCCCATTTTGTTCACTCTAGCCAGCTACTCCTATGTGTGGATAGCAAATCTAGTCCTGGTCATACCACTATGTACAACGTTTCCCCTATATTTCCCTTTTCGACTAAGAGACCGGTTGGATGACCAGTTTGTACTACTTTCACCCCCTTTCCTTCCTGTTTGTACCAATTCAATGTACATACAAAATCCCCCCTCCCTTTATTTCTTGTTTGAACAAAGTATGAGATTCGACTCCACGAAGTAGCTTTACCTCTAACAATAGAAGAAAAAAATAGGTGACGGTGGACCATCCGATCAAGAGGGGCTGAGAGGTAGAAAATGATGCACATGAAGCGACGTAGCGAGCTGGAGAAGTAGAGCTAGGGCAGTTTTGAAGGAAGATATACCTGAAGGTCATCGGGATGTGGATAGGTGGGCGGCGGGAGGCCAGATCCACCCACACTAGGGAAATGATGAAGGGATCGGAGGACCTCCCTCGCCGGTGCTCAGCCAGAGATAACGGTGCGGCTGGCAGTGGGTCTCCTCCCTCACAGTCGACGACGGCCTAAATGCTGCCCCTCCTCCCCTTCACCGGCAGAGGGGGATACGTCCGGATCTGTAACCAGCGGTGAGGATAGAAAGACAGTGTTACCACTGCTATCTTGTTTAGATGTGGAGAGGATGAGAGTGTGTGAATAGAGCAACCCTAGCAAGGAAGCGAGGAGGCTCCGGCCTATATATACGTAGTGGGGTAGTTTTCCTTTTTTCACTCCATCAAAAAAACATTTAAAATTGTGTATGTGCCAAGTCGCCATTTTTTTGAGTTGTTGATTGTTTTTTGAGATAGCTACCCGCTTATTCCAAGTGGTGTTACGGTTTGCCAGGTCGCACCTTGTATCGTTCAAGTCTGGTACACGACCCTCAATTAAATGAATAACCAATGCCTCGTAAAAATTTTGAACAAGCCGACGGCTAAAATTATTAGAAACGTGGGCTTCCCAACATGCATTATTATTTATATTTTCTATGCGGGAGTATCCTCAAAACAAAATGTGAGAGTACAATATTTAGTGGGCCCCTTTGTAATTGGTGCTAAATTTTGACCAAAGATTTAACTGACAAAATGTTAGTGCATGTTAACAAAAATTATATCGTTTGGTTCGCATTCGAACATAGTTTTCAATGATGTAATTTTTTGTGACATGCATGAATATTTGGTTAGTTAAATTTATAGTCAAAATTTGGAAAGGTGCATTAAATCAACCCATGCAAGTATCAAAAGGAAAGTCATGGCATGCATGCATGCATTGTATTTAATGCATCGGTAAATGCAAATTATTGAAATATATCGTATGACGCCCTCTCCCTCGTGGACTGAGCTCCGGTTCCTTAACTGCACCTGCCTTTGGCTGTATGACAGGTGGACAACGCACCTGTTGGGCCCACCTGTCATAGACACAAAGGCAGGAGCATGTCCCTCACTCGCCCATGAGCGTGGTGTCTCGCAGGACTAGGAGAAGCTTTCGCTACACGCTCTCCCTCCCGCACGTGGTGGACATGCAGTAGTTCATTCAGTGTCAGATGGCCAGAAGCATACTGTAGTACTCCACTGCAGTAGTACTCCATCATTGTTTGACTTCCCAAAGAGAAGAAGAGCCAAGCGCTGCCCGGACACTCGTGTGGCAGTTTCATGTGTAGAGTAGTCTAGGATAGCGTGTACCGTGCCTGTAAGATTAAAATCATTGGGGTCGGCTCCATGCTATGAGGCCGTCTCAGAGCATTTTTTTGATTAAAATAATCTTCAGGCCCTACCTGTCATCCTGGTGATTGTAGTTTGCATGCTCATCTGGTCAAGACAGGAATACATATTTTAATTTGTGGTGGGGTAAATGTTAGAGGTTGTAGCAAATATATTGTACACTGCGGGTCTTTTAGCCAAGTTTAGAGGCAAGCATGTGGGGCCTGTCCTATGATGTGTCGCATCAACTCGTACAATGAGGAGAAGCTTGATTTTACTATTACATGCCTTCTCCCTCGCCCATGCGCGCGGTGTCTCACGGACGAGGACATGCTTTTGCTTATACTACAACAAGCTATCCCTCCCGCACACGGTGGACGGACATGCAACAGTGGATTCGATACTGTAGAAGTAGTAGTAGTAACATCATTGTTAGTCTTCTCGAAGAGGCAAAGAGCCAAGCGCAACCCGAACATGGCAGTTGCGAACGCTTGCGTGGCAGTCTTTGTGTAGGGGTGGGGCGTGGTGCGGAGCCTTGGAGCACGCATATAGCCAGGCTCTTGCATGAGACAAAATTGTATATGTGAGCCCACTATTGTAGTAGTACTACTTGCTAGTATAGCCCTGTAAACCGGAAAGGAGTACAATATTTGCCTTTCTAGAGATTTCAACAAGTGACTAGACTACACCCTAAATGAGTGGAGTACATCTAGAGCAAAATGAGTGAATCTACACCGAAATAAATACATAGTTCTCTCGTTTTCCTATCCGCCTTGGTTGCGGTGCAAAATATTGAGTACGTATATGACTAGCCGCTCTATCTGCATGCGGGACATCAAAGCATCCAGGCCCGCATGCCATCCACCAAATCACAGCAAGATGCTACAGTCGAGACTCACCGGTCACCCCGGTGTGGCCGTCATGACCCGTCATATCACAAAACCCACACCTTTACCAACAGTGGTAAAGTGGCCTCGAAGTGGCCTCGAAGTTGGACTGGATGAAGCAACCATCATTTCATTGGAACACTCGTTGAAGCCCTTTCTCCCCTTTCTTGAAGAACCAGCAAGATGCCCGTGCGTTGCACGAAACATCAAGATCTTTTGGAGAAAAGGATGAACGAGGGAAGGCCTTATCTACAAATGTGGAGAGGAGTGCGGGTAAATTGTCATAGTTTCCTTCCTATCTATTAGATATAGATTGGACAACCTATATTGCAGGATGGTAGGCACATCATCATCACCAATTCTGCTTTTTATAAGAGTAGAGAGTAGAGAAAACCTCACTCCAGGCTACTCACTTCTTCCATTTTTCTTTTGTACCGACGAAGGAAAGGTGAGAGAATTAGTGATGCTACTATATTTTCATTCCAAGAATATTCTTTTTTCCGAAGAACCGACCGATTCCGACAACCTATTCTTTTCCCGTTTTCATTGCGATTGTGGTTTCCTTTCGATTGCTTTTTGTTTGTCAGTTCATTGATGGATCCTGGAGCACTAGGCAAAGATTTGACGGCGGACAACCCACTAGAGACAATGATCTCCAGGAAGCGAGCACCAACCAATGAGTTGACCATGTTGGCGGGCCAACCCATAGAGACGAAGAGCTCCAAGAAACAAGCACTGGCCAAAGAGTTGACGACGTTGGTGGACGAACTCCTCAAAGGAAGCTGGAAGAATAGCAAGGGCTCCACCGTGCCTACCCCAGAAACTCTAATGACCACCTATGCGAGGCTCAAGGCCGAGTTTGAGGAGATAGTCGCCGTTGAGAAGTAGTATTCCCCTGGCAAGGTGATGGCCCCATCGAGGACGAGGAGATGGCCCCCGGAGGGATGGGATCCCCCGATGAGCTGCACAAGGTAAAAAAATAATGGCTTACCATGGTCGTGGTTTTTGATTATTTGCAATGTGCTTGCTAATATGTTAGGGTTGTGCAGGTGCCGGTGGACAACCTTGATGATTTCGATGTTGCGGCCTGTTCTGTGGAAAACACCCTAAAGATCGTTTTCGATGTCGCGGTCCGTCCTATGGACATCACCACAGAGATCGATTCTGATGCCACTATCCATCTTGTGGTCATCGCCCTAGAGATTGATTCTGATGTTGCAGTCCATCCTATGGACATCGCCCTAGAGATCGATTCCCATGCCGCTGTCCGTGCTGTGGTCATTTCCAGAGAGATCGATGACAAGAAATAGTTGGTCGCGCTAATCCTTCAGGGTAGTTTGCATTGTGTTTAATTACCAGAACGATGTGTGTTATCAAACCATCTTAGGGCTGGTGCACTATCTTGTGTGGGCGATACTTGCTACTTTTGTTTGATAGTGAATCATGCGAACCCTCTCTAAGTTATGGAAAAAGATGTATCCTCACCTTCTTTTGTTGTAATATATGGCATGCTTAGATGTAAGTTTGAACTTTTTATCATATCAGCAGGGCTTGTTGTGATAGCCTGGCTTATTAGGATGATAGACTACTCATATCAATAAGGAATTCCTTCTTTTCTGGAAGCCCATTCAGACAGAACTCCAAAGTAAAGCGTGCTCCGGGGTGCGCATGAGTGAGGACAAAGTGCGCAGAAAAGACTAATATTGATCTGTGGGGCCAATCTAGATCCTGCCAGGAGTAACGGCCAACGGTGCATGTGTCCTGGGTGTTACACTTGTTTGATAATTCTTGGTGTTAGTAGGCTAGCTACTGTGCGAGCTATAGTACTTGCAAAACACTCACCGAAGAGAAACGTTGGGGCTGATGAGCTCATGGTACGCTTATAGGTCTGATCCGTCATCGATCGGCCAAATCACAAGCTCCTAAAATTGTAGTCTTAGCGATTGATCAGACAATAGTCGACACGGATACATTTCAGGCCTCATTTGGTTCATAGGGTAGGAAAATCGTAGCAAAAGTACAGAGACGTGGTACAGTGGGTTTGGCCTAGTGGGTTCAGTGATATGATGTGGTACAATGTCGTCCAGTCTTCACATGTGGTAGCAGTATTGTGGGTACAGTAAGTTTTCTTGAAGAAGCGGAATTCAATGAAGTAATGATGGTTCCTTCGTCCGACCAACTTACAGTGGGAAAGGTTGGGCCTGCGCTACGACCGGGTGGACCATGATAATTTTGTGCAAGGCAGGCGGACTAGGATGGTCGACGTCCCACATGTCGGCGAATGAAAGTATTATTTCCGATACAGAGGACGAGCAATGAGTTGTCATTGTTTATTTTTGATAAAAGCTATTGTCTCCACTATTACGACAGAGGAGTGTGAAACACGACAGCCCAGTGAACTTGGCATGTGCACCACTCCCTCCTTCCTCATGTAATATTACCATAGTGTTGACTATAAGGTTGGCTATAAGGTTACAACTTTTTCTCACTTTCTCTCTATCTTTTTCCTCTCAAATGTTTTTTACCTTTCTTTTTAGACACAATTGTTTTTTATGCCTCTTTTTTTATAATTAGTTTTTTATACCTAGGAGCACATGTAGAGACGGGTTCTTGCAGAGCCCACTCCTTGACTTTGTCAATGCCTCTCTCTCCTCCACATAAGCGTGCTTGTAGCCTAGTATTTTACTAGTACTACTTGCTATGAATGCGGGCAGCTGGCCTCTGAGGGGGAGTGCGCGGGGGAGGGTGAGGGGTTTTCTGGTGAGCCAAGGCGGTTAGAAGCGGTCCTGGCTCCCGCATGGCCCACCTCACATTATCACCATATATTTCTTGGAGTCTGTGCACGGCGGGTGGGCGATATCTTCTCCCTCCCCATCTCTCTCTTCTCACCCGACGCCTGCCGAGCGATTGGATTTTGGCTATCGACGGTTTATCCAATTGCAGTCCCACATGTAAGTGAAAATGCAAGACAACGCGTGTCCCCTCTGGTGAGCGGCGTGTGAGCCGGACTTTCGGGGTGCGACATGAACGCGACGCGTACGAGTCATTAGTGTGCCGCCTTTTCCTTTTGAACTTGCAAAGTGTAACATTTTCGTGCGATCGATCGATAGAAATCCAGAACAAAATGACGAGGGTGGGGCTTTCCCGCGCATTAGGCGGGCTAGTTTGAGTGATATTATGTGCTACAGTGCCGTCCACTTTATCCATTTTTATGTAGCCAAGAGTCTACACTCTTACGTGGGAGGATTGTGAAACACGGCGGATCTGATTTTGATCGAGGGATAACTGTTCCCTGTGAAATATTGAAGCACTGTTAGCTATTATAGCATGATAGTTAGAGCATCTCCAACGCTGGCCCACAAATTTACACCGGCGTCTATCCGAGGACACTGATGGATGCTATCTAATGATGCCTGCATACCTTTCGACAACTATATGAACTAACCGGATGAAATTCATGCAAACAAAGCAAATTTCAAATTAACCCGATGAAATTCATTACATTTCGAAAACTTTTCCTATAAACTGGACAAAATTCATTACATATTTCGCGCAAATCGTACTAAAACCTAGTGTAAACCTAATCTAAACGATCGCCGGCGCCCGACCACGATGTCCGGCCATGAACCCCGAGAAAGCCGGCCATTTCCTTTGCCTCCTCATCATCCGCCTCGATAACCTCCTCCTCCGGAGCACAAGGTTCTGAAGATTTCCTCCTCCACGTCGCAATCAAGCGGCTAATCGGTCGCCGAAGTTTATCCCACCAAGCTTGGTGTTGACTGAGTGGAGGAGCGGTGGCCTTCCTAGGACCAGAATGGCGACGACCTACCATGTACTACTCTTCCTCGCTGCCGGCGGCGCCCGCGCATGCGCGCCAGCTTCGTGGTCGTGGCGGCGGAGGGCGGTCGGGGGAGCCGGCAATCTCCTTCGTCTGCTCCTACGACAATACGTCCAAGAGAGCTTTGGAGCGCGCCCGGAGCGGAGCCGCCGATGTCCTTTGTTTGCTCCTGCCACAGTACGTCCAAGAGAGCTTTGGAGCGCCAAGAAGCCATGGTTGGAGTGGTACCGACAGAAGGAAGGGACCAGAGGAGAATGAGTGTGGGTCTTTGGCTATGGCTGGGAGCTGGGGCTCAAGTTATTATAGAGGGCGAATGGCAATGAGCCGCGACAGATGGATGGACGGTTGGCACCGGAGTAGGTTCGTCAGCAGCCGTGTGTCATTAATGTGGGCGGTGAACGGAAGGATGGTCGTGGTGTTGTTAACGCAGAGCAGTCGCTTGCACCGGGATGCCGCACGGATGCCGCACGGATGACGCACGGGTGGCGCTCTCTCGCGTCGGGCAGGAATGCGGATGCTGCTTTAGTGACTTAACTGCAAGTGTAGTTGGGTCACTGACATATGGTCCCAACAGGCATCTGGCCCGCATGTCAGTGGCACACCAACCGCACGTGTAGTTAAGTCCCGTGAATGCGACATTGATGTTCTGGAGAGACGGTGACCATTTTAGGTGGGAAGCGCGCATTAGCGATGGAAGGGGTTTCGGTAGGATCGTTCGGCAGGTCAGGGCGGTTAGACATTGGCGTGGTGGTAAAATGTGAACTCATGGATGACGAGCCTTTGAAGCATATGCGACACGTATTGACAACCAGGCGTCCATGCAACCGCTCTTGTCACCAGCTAGCCTTCGACGACCACCATTAGAGACCACACAACCATGCATAACTTATGAATAATGGACGAATCGATCAGACACACACTCGTGGGCAGTGGCACTATGATGGGTCGCTCACGATACATATATAGGTACCATAGTACCCTCTCTAGCTAGGCTATTTTATAGATTGTCATTGTGATGGATGATATACATGAGCAAGGCGCCGAGTCACAAGTATGACCGTTGGTGTTGAGCCAGGTGAATACATGCTCGGTGTTCGCGGAGGCCTCCAGCAAACGTCTAAACAGTAATGTCAGGCACCGCCGTTTGCATTGCGCCATGAGCAGGACTTTGATTGAGAGGGCGACGTGCATGCATTAGCATGGTTTGACAGCGTGAGCATGATTGTCTGCATGCATACATGCTACTTGCCTATATGGATGGTGTCGCTAATGTGTGCATCACGTATAATATAAAAAAATAGGTTTATGCATTTAAAGCAAAGTATTTCATTTTCATTTGGCTGATGAGTGTGCGTTGCAACAACGAGTCTGTGGTTTGATTTCTAACATACGCATAATTTTGGTTTTTATTTCTTTCTCCACTGACAAGTAGGCATGCATAGATAGTTAGATAGATAAAGAACACGAGCTGATGAGGTGCATGCGGACTGTTTGACTGGTCAACCAGAAAAATACACAGCTATACGCTGAGCCAGTGACCATATAATCACCATATTTCGTATACAATGATCAAAGTGAGCTATCAAGACAAGTTTGATGTCCGTCAATGCATTTTACTCGGTAATAAATGACCAGGATTGAAGGGGAATCCAAATTTCCTTTGTCTTTTGTCCTTGAGCTCTTGAAAAACCAATGCACTATACAGTTGTCCGGCCACTCCACCCTAGAGCTCTCACCAAGCATCGTTCATGCCACCGCGCCACACTCTAACCGGTAAGGAAGCGATGGCATCCCGCTGTGCCGAGTTCCTTGCCGCCCACGACCACACACAAAATGGTTGGGAAGCGATGGCATCCTGCCGTGCCGAGTTCATCGCTGCTCGTGACCTCACACTTACGTGGGCGGAATTTGAAGCTGCCAAAGCCGAAGGGGTTGTAGAGCAAGAGGCAGCCAAAGCCGCATAGAGGGAGTGGAAAAGTCAGAAAACACTCAAGAAAAGAGAGGCCCACCACTGCAAGAAAGAATAGGATGTGTGCACTGCCGCGGAGAGGTCGGCAAAGATCCAAGCACGATGGGGTGTCGCCGACAAAGCCGGGAAGGAGAATGACGGCGTCTGGCCAGCATATGAGAAGTAGTAGTACTAGTAGTTAGTGTGTGTGGGATTCAGGGCTCCATAGACCCTTGAGAGATTCGAATACTAGGGTGCGTACGAAGAACTCCCTCTCCCCAACCTGCCGGCCCAACGACTCTACAGCCTAGCTCGACGAACCTAAGGGACAAGAGACACTGCAGTTTATCCTGGTTTGGGCCACCTTGCGGTGTAATACCCTACTCCAGCTTTGTGGTGGATTGCCTCGAGGGGCTGAGGATGAACTAGTACAGTGGATGGACAGCCTTAGGAGTTGAGGTGTTCTTGAGCTCGATGAGCTGGTGGGTATGTGGATGGTCTGGGTGGAGTGGATCCCTCCCCTAGCTGGTGGTGGCTAGGTCTTATTTATAGTGGCCTTGGTCCTCTTCCCAAATGTAGGCGGGAAGGGATCCCACAACGGCCAAATTCAAAGGGAAACAACTAGTACAAGCTATCCTGACAAAAGTAGTCTTCGCCTGCAAAGGCTCTGGTGATGACGCTATAGTGGGCACCGTGATGACCTCCATCATGTCATCCTGGCGGTCTTGGTTTTGTTGCACCAATATGGAAACCTTTGCCTGATTCCTCAGGACTCCGTGCCTGCGCTTGCTCCCTTGGCACCAAAGAGGAAACTCGTACACTGCGCCCGCTGGCGCCCGCCTGGCCTTGGTCGTCATGGCTCACGTCATGTGAACATCCCCAGTTGCACCTTGCCTTGATATCTCTGCTCCTTGGGAGGAAGCCTAGTGAGGCCGCCCCCTAGGGAGGTCTTTGTGTCGTCCGCCTCGTGAGGCTTGGCCCCTTGCGAGGGTCTTGTGTTGTTGCTGCTGAAACTGGGCCGTACCAGGCTGCTGGTGGAGCCACGCCGTGGGCCGCGGGCAGCCAAGTCTAGGTACCCCCGTTCCCAGGATGCCAACAGTAGCCCCGGGGCCCCACGCGCGCTCGAGCTTGGCCTCGAGGCAATGCCACAAGGCAAGTGCAGAGCACCGCGGGCCCCAACCTCCTCTGGCCTTGGCCGATGCATGGCGATTGATGGGACGTGGGCGCCTCCGCTTCCCCACGCTACCTCGGCAGCCATACCTGGCTGCCAAAAAGGGGTTGGTGCTTGCTGTAGAGCTTACATTGCCTTCCTTTTGTCCTTCTCCAGACCCCCTTGTCCTCCTTGCCCAGAGAGCACAGATCTGCCAAAACTCTCCCCCAAGCCGGTAGCCGATGGCCACCGCCAAGGCGAAGGCCGCGCGCTCGCCTTCCTGGTTTGAGCCATCCCTGAGCGAGCCCTCCATCACGGAGAAGCACCTCGCCGCCGTGCTCTAGGTGACGGCAGATGGCAGCAACAATGGGGAGAGACGGTGCTCCGGGCCGGCTTCACCAAGCCGGAGACCCTGGGCGGCACCTTCTATCATTTCTTCTTACACAGCATCTTCGCGGGGCTGGTCCCCCCTTCTCCGGCTTCTTCTAAGCCGTCCTTCACCATTACAATCTCCACGCCCTTCATCTCCATCCCAACTTTGTCCTTCTTCTGTCAATCTTTGCCTTCTACTGCGAGGCGTTTGTGGGAGTGATGCCGTCTGTGGCGCTGCTCGCCATTTCTTCTACCTCCGGATCAAGGAAGGCCCGTGCTCAGGGTGTGCCAACTTTGTGGAGGCCAATAGCAGCAATGCGATCTCGCAAGCCGGGGAAAAGGTAGAAGATTTCAGGAACAAGTGGGTCCTCATGGGTGCCTCCCGCTCTTGCCCTCGGCTGGCGCTGCCGACTGGGATGCTAGTGCGTCATGAGGGATGGAATCATAAGAAGCTCAATGATACCCGGGTGGCGCAGTTGACGGAGAGGATGGTGGCTGACCTGAGGCCTAACGACCCGAAGGCGGAGACACTGACGGGGGCTATGATCGCTAGGGAATTCCTAACGCATCACTTGGCTCCGCTCCAGGCATGCTCGCGCCCCTTTAGGGAGTTCACAGGCACGGGTGGCGTACTCCTCTTGCCGCCGGACGATCTACCCAAGGAGGAGTTGAACAAGGTCCTGCGCCTCATGGTCGGGAAGGACCAGGGTTGCCCGCCGGACACCCATCTGCCATTGTACCATGGCCTTGATGGGGCGAAGATCGCCGCTGCTATGCCGAACTTCAACGAGCGCGGGCTCATTATGCCGACGCCCATCAGTCCTTCGGACTCCCCGGTGGTGGTGGCTTCTGGCGACTCCGGTGAGGATGGGGTTCGGACTTGGAGGAGACTAAGGAAGGCACATGGGAGGTCTCCCCCCGTGCCAACTAGGCCCCCTCCTCGTTCTCTCTGACGATGATGGTGACGCTGGCGAGCACCCTGCTCGGGAGCCCCCGCACGACGCTGGGGTCACCACAAGATCCAGGGGTACCCCTACGAAGAAGCCCGCGCCGGGGGTCCCAAAGAAGAGCCGGTCAACATTGATTTCCCGAGGTGGCGCCTCCAACTTGCCGCCGGCTGGCGCTGACGCAGGCCCGGGCGCTACGCCCTCATCTGCCCCTGGGGCTCGTGTGCCCGTGCCCCATTGAGGGAGTCCTGGATTAGGGGGTCTCCGGACAGCCGGACTATCTCCATTGGTCGGACTGTTAGACTATGAACATACAAGATTGAAGACTTCGTCTCATGTCCGGATGGGACTCTACTTGGTGTGGAAGGCAAGCTAGGCAATACGTATATGGATATCTCCTCCTTTGTAACCGACCTTGTGTAACCCTAACCCTCTCCGGTGTCTATATAAACCGAAGGGTTTTAGTCCGTAGTACAACAATTACAACATAAAATCATACCATAGGTTAGCTTCTAGGGTTTAGCCTCTCTGATCTCGTGGTAGATCTACTCTTGTAACACCCATATCTTCAATATTAATCAAGCAGGACGTAGGGTTTTACCTCCATCAAGAGGGCCCGAACCTGGGTAAAACTTCGTGTCCCTTGCCTCCTGTTACCATCCGGCCTAGACGCACAGTTCGGGACCCCCTACCCGAGATCCGCCGGTTTTGACACCGACATTGGTGCTTTCATTGAGAGTTCCTCTGTGTCGTCGCTGTTAGGCTTGATGGCTCCTACTATCATCGGTAGCGATGCGGTCCAGGGTAAGACTTTTCTCCCCGGACAGATCTTCGTATTCGGCGGCTTTGCACCGCGGGCTAATTCGCTTGGCCATCTGGATCAGATTGAAAGCTACGCCCCTGGCCATCAGGTCAGATTTGGAAGTTTGAATTACACGGCCAACATCCGTGGGGACTTGATCTTCGACGGATTCGAGCCACAGCCGGGCGCGCTGCACTGTCGCGATGGGTATGACCTAGCTCTGCTACCGGACTGTACCCCAGAGGCTGCGCCCGCATCAGCTCCGACCCTTAGCTCGGAGCCAGCTGCGCCAATCGAGGACGGGTGGCTAGACACCGCCTCAGGGGCTGCAGTCTCGATGGCGATCGAGCCAAACACCAGCATAATCCTCTGTGCAGCCCGTGACTCCAAGGTGCCGGACTCTCTTCCGGACCCCGAACCATCCGCGCCCCCGCCAATCGAATCCGATTGGGTGCCGATCATGGAATTCACCGCTGCGGATATCTTTCAGCACTCGCCCTTCGGCGACATTCTGAATTCACTGAGGTCTCTCTCTTTGTTAGGAGAGCCCTAGATGGATTATGGCCAACAGGATTGGGATGCGGACGACGAAGAAATTCGACGCCCACCCACCACCCACTATGTAGCCACTATCAATGATTTAACTGACATGCTCGACTTCGACTCCGAAGACATCGACGGTATGGACGACGATGTAGGAGACGAACATGAACCAGCACCTATAGGGCACTAGAAAGCCACCTCGTCGTATGACATATACATGGTGGATACACCCAATCAAGGCAACGACGACGAGATAGCGGAGGATGACCCCTCCAAGAAGCAACCCAAGCGCCGACATCAGCGGCGCCGCTCTAAGTCCCGCCAAAGCAAAAGTGGTGATACCGGCACAGGAGATAATAACACTCTGGATAGCACCGAAGACAACAACAATCCCCTCCAGCAAGATTTAGAGCAGGAGGATGAAGGAGCCATCTCTCCTGAGAGGGCGGCTGGCGGAGAGGAGGAGGATGACAATTACATGCCCCCCTCCGAATATGAGGCAAGCCTCGGCGACGATGAATTCGACGTACCAGAGGATCCCATCAAACAAGAGCGCTTCCAGCGCAGGCTTATGGCCACGGCAAATAGCCTGAAGAAAAAACAGCAGGAGCTTCAAGCTGATCAAGTTCTGCTAGCTGACAAATGGACAGAAGTCCTCGCGGCCGAGGAATATAAACTCGAGCGTCCCTCCAAGAGTTACCCAAGGCGCAGGTTACTACCCCGACTGGAGGAAGAAGCATATGATACGGCTGATCGGCCACCTCGTGGCTGCGATAGAGAGGCATTCCAGCCAAAAGCTCAGCCTCCACCCCAACGCCATCCAAATAAAAAGGCATGGGGAGATACGCCAGACCTGCGAGACATATTGGAGGACAAAGCAAAGCATTCAAGATCGATCTATGGATCATGAGGGACCACCAGTCTATGAGATGGTAAACGTCACGCCGGATACAGTAAAAATAAATCCGGCCGGGCCGAACACAGCGGGCAGGACCCATACGAGCTACGTCGCAATATAGCCCAATACAGAGGCGCCGCACACCCCTTATGCTTCACAGACGAAGTAATGGAACATCAATTCCCAGAAGGTTTCAAACCTGTAAACATTGAATCATACGACGGCACAACAGATCCCGCAGTATGGATTGAGGACTTCCTCCTCCACATCCACATGGCCCGCGGTGATGACTTACATGCCATCAAGTACCTCCAACTAAAACTCAAAGGACCAGCGCGGCATTGGCTTAATAGCTTGCCAGCAGACTCCATTAGTTGTTGGGAAGATCTGGAGGCCGCATTCCTCGACAACTTTCAGGGCACTTATGTGCGACCACCAGACGCAGATGACTTGAGCCACATAATTCAGCAGCCAGAAGAGTCGGCCAGGCAATTCTGGACTCGGTTCCTTACAAAGAAAAATCAAAGCGTCGACTGTCCGGATGCAGAGGCCTTAGCGGCTTTCAAGCACAACATCCGAGACGAGTGGCTAGCCCAGCACCTTGGTCAGGAAAAGCCGAAATCTATGGCAGCTCTCACGACGCTCATGACCCGCTTCTGTGTGGGAGAAGACAGCTGGTTGGCTCGTAGTAATAACATATCAAAGAACCATGGTACCTCTGATACCAGGGACGACAATAGCAGGTCACGTCGCAACAAGCATAAGCGCCACATTAACAGCGAAAGTACTGAGGATACGGCAGTCAATGCCGGATACAAAGGCTCTAAACCCGCTTAGCGGAAAAAGCCGTTCAACCAAAGTACGCCGGGTCCGTCCAGCTTGGAGCGTATACTCGATCACTCGTGTCAAATACATGGCACCCCAGACAAGCAAGCCAATCACACCAATAGGGATTCTTGGGTGTTCAAGCAGGCCGGCAAGTTAATTGCCGAAAACAAGGACAAGGGGCCGCATAACGATGACGAGGAAGAACACCGGCAGCCGCACACTGGAGGACAGAAGAGGTTTCCCCCGCAAGTGCGGATGGTGAACATGATATACGCAACCCACATCCCCAAGAGGGAGCGGAAGCATGCGCTCAGGGACGTATATGCGTTGGAGCCAGTCGCCCCAAAGTTCAACCCTTGGTCCTCCTGTCCGATGACCTTCGATCGCAGGGACCACCCCACTAGTATCTGTCATGATGGATTCGCCGCACTGGTCTTAGACCCAATCATCGACGGATTTCACCTCACTCGAGTCCTTATGGATGGCGGCAGCAGCCTGAACCTGCTTTATCAGGACACAGTGCGCAAAATGGGTATAGATCCCTCAAGGATCAAACCCACAAAACGACCTTTAAAGGCGTCATTCCAGGCGTACAGGCCCACTGCACAGGCTTAATTACACTGGAAGTGGTCTTCGGATCCCGGATAACTTCCGAAGCGAAGAGTTAATCTTCGATATAGTCCCGTTCTGCAGTGGTTATCACGCGCTGCTCGGACAAACCGCATTCGCTAGATTCAATGCGGTACCACATTATGCATATCTCAAGCTCAAGATGCCAGGACCTCGCGGAGTTATCACAGTCAATGGAAACACAGAGCGCTCTCTCCGAATAGACGAGCACACCGCGGCCCTTGCAGCAGAAGTGCAAAGCAGCCTCTCAAGGCAATCTACCAGTTCGGCGTTTGAAAGCCTGGACACCTCCAAGTGTGCTCGGGGCAATCGGCAGACAAACCGCCTGGCGCGATCTGAGCTCGCGTAGCAATACGGTGGCCACCCCAATCCCAGCCCAACGGCGTTATTCGTGCCGCGCGTACATAATTACGCATTAAAAATACCATGGACACAGGTGGGGAGGGGGGGCACAACTGCGGCACGCCCCAAAACGCGGCCTAAACCGCACTAGGGGCTTCCCGTTTGGCTATTTTTATTTTTCTTTCAGGACTTTAATCTCTGGAGACACCGTCCGGCAGCTCTATTGCCGCACACATGATACAGCAACCAAGGCGGCAGAAAACTACATTATATAATGGAATCCCCAGGTTTATTATAGATTTCATATCATTCCTCAGCTCGCCCTTGGAAGGGACATAGTCCTACTCTTTTGCTTATTACACTATCTGTATCACTCTGCTGTAATGCAATTTTTTAATAAACAATGCATGACATTACGATTATTATTGCATTCTTGTTATATATATCTATGTGTTCATCAATGACACCTTGCAACCGTACACTCTGGTATGGCCAAAGCACCAGGGGCTTACGTACCCACAGTATGGTGTGAAAAGTCCGAACACTTTCACAAGTGCGGCACCCCAAACTTATAGCATTATTTGCATCAGGTCCGAATCATGTCTTTGGTCAAATGTTGGGTTTGCCCGGCTCCTATGTTTTGGTACCTTACGTTCCGCTCTATCGGCTAAGGTAGCGCTAGGAGAATAACTGTGATTGTGCCCCAGTTCTGCCGGGCTGAGCACCTCAGTAGAGAAAGCTAAAACTGACTGTCATGGTAAGGCGAGAGACTGGTCGCTGTTCGGCGAGGTTTTTCGAGTCCGTAAAGACTTATGCCGCTTAGGGCGAGGGGACGGCTCTGTCCGGCTTACAGGCGTGTATCGCGCCCCGAATTCGGCCTTCCGAATACCAGGGGCTTCGCCAAAATTTAAAATTATAGATTTCTATGGCTAAGTGAGAGTGATAAAGCATTATTAGTCTGGTTGCCTTGTTCGTTCTGCTGAGCACCTCCCTCGAAGGACCCAAACATGGGAATAAGGGTGCTCAGGTTTATCCCGAACACCCCAGCACTCGCGGTATGGGGGCAGAAGCCGAGGACTAGCCATCTCACAGATTGGATAAACGGCCAAACAGAAGGTAATATTTTAAATTCACACAAGCGTTGTATAGCGCATATGAAACAAGTTTTCATCACACAGGATAAAAAAACGAGCAAGTCTCATTCAAATATTACATTTTGTGAACACTCATCCGCGATAAGACGGGCACCCGGCAGAACACCCTCGTAGTACATCTCGGGGTGGCGGTGCTCCTTGCCCTCCAGTGGCCCCTCCTTGATCAGCTTCACAGCGTCTAGCTTGACCCATTGCGTTTTGACATGGGCGAAAGCCCGGCGTGCTCCTTCAATGCAGACGGATCGCTTGACGACCTCCAGCCGTGGGCAGGCCTCCACAAGCCGCCTCACCAGGCCAAAGAAGCTATTCGGAAGGGTGTCGCTAGGCCACAGCCGGACTATGAGGCCCTTCATGGCCTGATCGGCCGCCCTATGTAGCTCGACCATCTGCTTCAGCTGGTCGCTCATTGGCACCGGATGTTCGGCCTCAGCATACTAAGACCAAAACAGCTTCTCCGTCGAGCTTCCATCCTCGGCCTGGAAAAATTGTGCGGCATCGGACACACTGCGGGGCAAATCTGCGAATGCTCCTAAAGAGCTCCGGATTCGGGTAAGTAATCGGTAAATTACTTTTACATGCTTGCTTTGCATATAGAAAGCCTTACCCGCTGCTATCTTCTTCATCGCGTCGATCTCTTGGAGGGCCTTTTGGGCTTCGGCCTTGGCACTCTTCGCGCTCTCACGGGCCGCGGCAAGCTCAGACTCTCGCATCTTCAAGTCAAGCTCCAACGCCTCGTGCTTCGTCACGAGAGCCTGGAGCTCTTGCTGCACCTCGCCCACCCAAGCCTCGTGCCTCTCTCGCTCGGTGCGCTCCTTGGCCGCTGTATCTTCGGCCTTGGTCAGCGCTTGCTTCAGGGTCGCCACCTCGGTCGTGGCCCCTAGGAAAACATAAAATGATCCTGTCATTTTGCAATCGCGTCCTTTTTATATACATATACCTATAGACGGGGTATTACTTACCTTTGTTCTCCTCGAGCTGCCTCTTGACAAGGCTGAGCTCTTTCTTGGACCCATCGAGGTCCGGCTTCAGTACGGCAACCTCTGCAGTTAGTGCGACGGACGCCAGCAGAGAAGCCTGCATATGCATATTGACATACTTATATTCGACACCTGCGATATTATTTGATCCTTTGTTCGGCTTTTCTTTGCGAACACCGAACAAAGCATCAGGGGCTACTGTCTATGCGGTAATACTTCTACTACATTTTAAAACACTTACCTCGAAGCCTGTTAGAAGGCTAGTACAGGCTTCAGTCAATCCGCTCTTGGCGGACTGAACCTTCTGGATCACTGCACTCATGATAGTGCGATGCTCCTGCTCGATGGAAGCGCTGCGAAGCGCTTCCAACATAGTGTCCGGCGCCCCTGGATGGATAGAGGTCACCGGCACTGGCGTTTCACCCCCCTTAGAAGGGGACCGCCTGCCCGAGCGCGGAACCGTTGGAGGGTCCGGCGCGGTGTTCGGCTGAGGGCCAAACTCGAAGCTCTTGGGGACCCCGTCCCCTCGACTCCCGGAGTCTAGAAGGTCGCCTTGAGGCGCCTCCGGGATTGTCCCCCTCGATCTAGTGCCTCTTGTGATAGCACCTCGGCGTCGTTGGCTGGATGAGGGGAGGTGGCGGTCGGGACTGCATCGTTATCCATGTCCGACGAGCCCAAGGAGCCGTCCGAGGATACCTCGATATTGGCTCGGGGTGGCCTGCACAATTGAGTTCGGCGTTAGGGAAAGCAATGCAACAAAGGAATCCTATGGGTTACTTTGGTATCCGAATACTTACGATCTCCCGTGGGGCTTGGCCCTGGGAAACCACTCGTCTTCACTTTCGTCGGCGGCGGTGGAGCTGTCTAGAAGGAGCGTCCTTCCCTTCTTGGACCCTCCAGCCTCCCTAGTTGGGGCGGCCTTCCTTTTCTTATCTCCCCCAGTTGGTGGGGGAGCCTCTTCTTCCTCTTCCTCGTCTTCGGGGGAAGAGTGCGCCGCAGAGTCATCGGACGGTGAGTCTGGCGACGCCTGGCGTCGGGAACTCTTTCGAGCTCCCTTGGCCTTCTTGGTCTTCTCCGGCACCTTGTAAGGAGCCGGAGTCAACATCTTTGCCAGAAGGGCGTCTGCAGGGCCTTCGGGCAAGGGAGCCAGACAGTCGATTTGTCCGGCCATCTTCTGCCAGTCCTGTTAACGGCACGGGAGTTTAGATCCCGCATAGAGCCAATCTATATAGAAAACAAATATCCTGTAAAAGGTAAAACAACTTACCGCACTGGCGTGGTGCTTTGCGCTGAATCCACGATCCTCAGTGATGGGGGGAGGGACCTCGGCGCTCTTGAACAGCACCCTCCAGGCATCTTCATGAGTTGTATCGAAGAGCCTGTTCAGAGTTCGGTGCTGCGCCGGATTGAACTCCCACAAGGTAAACTCCCGTTGTTGGCACGGGAGTATCCGACGAACGAGCATAACCTGGACTATGTTGACAAGCTTGAGCTTCTTGTCCACCATGTTCTGAATACATGACTAGAGTCCGGTCAGCTCCTTTGAATTACCCCAGGACAGGCCCTTCTCTTTCCAGGAGGTGAGCTGCATGGGGATGCCAGATCGGAACTCGGGGGCCGCTACCCATGTGGGGTCGCGTGGCTCGGTGATATAGAACCACCCTGATTGCCACCCCTTTATGGTATCCACGAAGGTGCCCTCGAGCCATGTGATGTTGGGCATCTTGCCCACCATGGCGCCTCCGCACTCCGCCTGGCGGCCGCTCACTACCTTCGGCTTGACATTGAAGGTCTTCAGCCATCAGCCGAAGTGGGGCTTGATGCAGAGGAAGGCCTCGCACACGACGATAAACGCCGAGATGTTGACGATGAAGTTTGGGGCCAGATCATGGAAATCCAGGCCGTAATAAAACATGAGCCCCGGAGAAAGGGATGGAAAGGTAATCCTAGTCCGCGGAGGAAATGGGTGAGGAATACCACCCTCTCATGGGGCTCGGGGGTGGGGATGAGCTGTCCCTCATTTGGGAGCCGGTGCGCGATGTCGTCGGGCAGGTATCCAGCTCTCCTCAGTTTCTTGACGTCTCCCTCCGTGACGGAGGAGACCATCCACTTGCCTCCCGCTCCGGACATGGTTGGAGAAGGTTGAGATGGAAGTGAGAGCTTGGGCACTAGAGCTCGAGTGTGCGGGAGTGGATGAGTAGAGGAGGAAGAAGGCGTGGATAGAAAGGTGAATCCTTATCCCTTTATATGGGCGGACAAAATTAAGCGTCCCCACTTGCCTGGTAAAACTCGCTTATCCCCCAAGTGCCGCAATTGATGGCACGGTTGGGTTACCCACGCCCATATTGATGAAAATACCGTAATAAGGGGACATGATTTCTGCTTTGACAAGACGTGTCGAAAAACTGCCTCGCGTTATGTGCAGGGCTGGTTAAAAGAAACGGTTCGAATAATCACCGGGCCATGATGTAACGTCGTGTTGCTAAAATAAGCTAGCAAATTAGATCTGCGAAAACATTATTCTCTCTATGGTGGAATGTGGAACTTATTTTGCAGAGTCGGACACTATCCTCGTATTCAAATTCTTCTGAGATGTATTCGGAGAAGGAACCTGCCTTGCAATGCCGAAGACAACTGCGCGCCGGACTCATCATCGTTGAAGCCTGGTTCAGGGGCTACTGAGGGAGTCCTGGATTAGGGGGTCTCCGGACAGCCGGAATATCTTCATTGGTCGGACTGTTAGACTATGAAGATACAAGATTGAAGACTTCGTCTCGTGTCCGGATGGGACTCTACTTGGCGTGGAAGGCAAGCTAGGCAATACGTATATGGATATCTCCTCCTTTGTAACCGACCTTGTGTAACCCTAACCCGCTCCGGTGTCTACATAAACCGAAGGGTTTTAGTCCGTAGGACAACAATTACAACATACAATCATACCATAGGCTAGCTTCTAGGGTTTAGCCTCTCTGATCTCGTGGTAGATCTACTCTTGTAACACCCATATCTTCAATATTAATCAAGCAGGACGTAGGGTTTTACCTCCATAAAGAGGGCCCAAACCTGGGTAAAACTTCGTTGACACCCATCCTGTGAAGACCAAGGGCATGGTGCTTCTGAAGAGGGCGAGAGACTACGCCGCCGAGGATCAGTAAGTGCCTTGCCTTGATATCGCTTCCTTGCTCTTGCTGTGGTATCTCGATGCCCCTCTTTTGGAATGGTTAGGCCTGTGCCAATAATGAAGAGGAAGAAGGAGACGACTGTGGTCCTCGCAACTCAGCAGCCCGTCGTGGCCACCCCCCCCCCCCCCCCCCCCCCCCCCGCTCGCATAGATGAGCGGTGGTGTCCCTCGTGCTCCTGCAGCAGGGTTGTCCTCGCGAGATCCAGGAGCCTACCCGTCGGTGTCAAAACCGGCGGATCTCGGGTAGGGGGTCCCGAACTATGCGTCTAAGGCGGATGGTAATAGGAGACAGGGGACACAATGTTTACCCAGGTTCGGGCCCTCTCAGTGGAGGTAATACCCTACTTCCTGCTTGATTGATGTTGATGATATGAGTATTACAAGAGTTGTTCTACCACGAGATCGTAGAGGCTAAACCCTAGAAGCTAGCCTATGATATGCTTGTTGTTGTCCTACGGACTAAACCCTCCAATTTATATAGACACCAGATGGGTCTAGGGTTACACAGAGTCGGTTACAAGGGAGGAGATCTATATATCCGAATTGCCAAGCTTTCCTTCCATGCAAAGGAGAGTCCCACACGGACACGGGACAAAGTCTTAAATCTTGTATCTTCATAGTCCAACAGTCCGGTCAAAGGATATAATCCGGCTGTCTGAGGACCCCCTAATCCAAGACTCCCTTAGTAGCCCCCGAACTAGTTTTCAATGACGATGAGTCCGGCGCGCAGATTGTTTTCGGCATTGCAAGGCGGGTTCTTCTCCAAATTCCGAATACCTTTCGGGTAGTGTTCGGCTTCCCATAAATGTTGCACTCCTCTGCTTCTGCGCGTTAATAATGGCTATCTTCTACATGTCGAGCGAATGTGAGAAGTCGGGGCATTTTTACATTTGCTGCCCTAACCCTGCGAGTAAATCGCCTATTTAAAGAGTCAGGGATCCTCAGATCAGATCACACCATCCTCCCACAGCGAGTATCCATCGGAGTGCGCCCGGAAAAGCCCATCCTATCATGGCTGGCCATCACAGCTCCTCCTCTCGCTCCCGTAGCGCTAAGCCAGGAAATTGGGAGAAGTGTTCCGTCCCTCATAGCCAATTAGTAGAGTTACAGACCCAGGGGTTTCTTTGTCAGGACCCCGATTCCAAGTCACACTGATCTAGCCTGTAACACCTCATATCACTTTGTGGCCTCACGCACCTTATTCCCATAGGTGTGCCTTACCATGGCCCGGGACCGTTTGCGCCTTTTGGCTCACTATATGATAGTGTCGCTAGCATCCATATGACAGAGAACCCGGGCCGACATGGCTAGTCGTGAACCCAAAGCGGTACAAACTTACAGGGACAGGCATACATGAATCAACATCGAGCATGTCGGTCAGCAGCGTGTGAATCCGGGCTGTAGCACTAGGCTAACAAGACTCTGGGAACCCGGGCTATAGCAGGCAAGGTAGGACTCCGGATGTCACCGTGTGACATTTCCCCGAAGGGACAAACACAGGAACGAAGTGAAACACATGCCGGCCAGTCAAGTGTTCCGGAGTAGTTGTGCTGGGCTAGCAGGACTCCGGTGAACCCGGCTGTAGCGGACTACTATGGCTCATGGAAGCACTAGACTACATTTCCCCATAAGAGAGGTTGCCAAGGATAAACAACTAGATTGCTGGATCCCAAACATACCAAGCATTTCAATCATACACACAATATGCTCGATATGTGTAAATACAACATGGCATCACAACTCAAGTACTTTATTTAAAAGCTCCGTAGAGCCATACATAACATGTTCATACAGGTAGGGGTCACGTGACCCGAAACTCAAGTCATACAAACATACAAGCACATGCGGAAGCAAACTAGTCTGAGTACAGACACTAGAAAGAAAGAAGGCTTGACGGAGGCTGTCTATCTACATAGGGCCCTCCATGGCTTGGAATCACCACCTGGGTGGCAAGTCACTCATCGACGTCGAGGTCTACATAAAACTCGTCAGAGGGGGCAGTGTTGTCGTCTGAAAATAGTAATGAAAGCAACATGAGTACAAAGGTACTCAGCAAGTCTTACAACAGATCCTACTATACATGCTCATTCTCAAGAAGGTAGTGGAGTTATTGCAGCAAGCCAGCTTTGACTCTTGGCTAAGCTATCCTATGAGACACCACTTGTAATGTTTTGTGCACACGAGTCCACTAAAAACCATCGCAATACTCCACCATGGATCCTCCCTCGTCATCCTACGAAGGGGCCATCCGCGGTACTCACACTTATCTTGAGTCTTTTAGTGGTAACCATTAACTTGTCTATGAACTATATAGGAAACCAAGTAGTGCTTTACAGCGGACGCGGCTATTCGAATAGATGGTGTTAACCCTGTAGGGGTGTACTTCTTCATACACGCTCTCACAACTTATCGTCGTTTACACGATATGTACTCGGTAACCTTCAAGCGAAAGCCCAACGATGGTGTCGGTCACGGCCTACCTAAAACCCGTCGGAGGGAGTCCGACCAAGGTTTCCACATACGGCCCCGAATGATGTTTACAGGGTCCCAAGACGCCAAACGGGCGTCCGGCATACCCGGCAATGGTGTATCTACCGCATCATAGCCCACCCCTAGGGTCAGCGCTACGCATGGCCGCAAACACATATCCTTTAAACACTAGAAACTAGTTGCAACTCCTGGACAGAGAGCTAGGGTGGTTAAGAAGCCGAGAGGGTCCATTGGTTTCGCACCCAATGCATGGTAGTAACTGATTCTTAAGTCACACATACAGATCTCAGTTCTTAAGGACGGCCTCAATGAAACATCCCACCATGTACTCCTACATGGCATCTCATCGATACCTTTACCAAATCATGTTCAACACATCCCTCACATTACTGACATAATCATTTCACTCTAGCTCATCACCCAGATGAACCAGACCTGACACAACTCTAAGCATAGCAGGCATAGCAAGGTAGGAAACACAGACATGGCTCAAACAAGTCCTACACATGCTAGTGGGTTTCATCTAGTTACTATGGAAATGACAGGTCATGCAAAGGAAAAGGGTTCAACTACCGCAGCACACATCAGTTTGAAACGTTGTTTTCTTAAATGCAGTAAATGAGAGCAGGAGCAAGAACATGGGATTGTATCGATATGATCAATGGGGTTACTTACCTGATGGAGTAGTAGTAGGGTACTGCCTTCAGTTGGATGATCGAAGGTATCCTCGGAGGCACAACCTACCATGAAAGACACCACAAAACACAATCATCATATGGAAATATGCAACAATATGATGCATGCTATGACATGGCAATACGATGTGTCTTGGCTAATGCATTGTTAAACCTGTTGGTTTGAGTCTATTTGAATCAAAGATTCAAATGAAAGATCAAGTTATTAAGTCATATAAGTGCATTAGACGAGCGAGGGAGATCTGCGGCGGCATTCGGTGAAGACGAGCTCGATGGAGATGAGGGAGTGCGTGTGAACGCTCGGGGCTCGGCTAGCTCGACGTTGCGGACGACGTGGGAGCTCGTGGACAAGTCAGCGCGGCGCGGGGACGATGGAGAACGCGGGCTTCATGGTGGCGCGGGCGCAGCAGCGTCGGCCATGGTAAGGGAAAGCGAGGGAGAGAGGTAGGGGTGCGGGCGACGTGTATGTGGGGTCGGGCCAGCGGCGTGGAGCCTGCCCAGGTGTTCAGGGGCGCGAGCGGCAACCAGCTGGCGCCGTGGCGAGCTTGCGCTCACCGGCGTCACCTCTCTGCCTGCTCTGGCAAGAGGAAGCAGCTGGCTGGCACAGACCAACACAGTGCTGGGCCGGCCAGTGGGCTGCCAGGTGAGATTCTCTCCCTCTCTTCATTCAGTTTTTGTTTTTCTATTTTTCTGTAACTATGTGGCTTTATTAAAAATAGTTAGGCACTTCCAAAAATCCTGAAAATAATCAGGAGCTCTGTTTGGATTATTTCCAACAGCCCACACTTATTTCCAGAATTATTTGGGCATTTAAAATATGTTATAGCATTTAAATGCCCAAATGCAAATAGGTAATGATTTAATCCAATGACCTTATGTGTCCTAGAAAATTGTGAACCCATTTTGTCAGAGGTTCTAGCCCAAGACAAAAAGGGTGGACTTTTTAGAAGGGCATTTCATGTTCATTGAAAATGATTTTAATAAACCCTAGTTGTTTTCAGGGGGGTGCTGGGGGTTCTGTCAGCCCCATTTCAAATTTCTGTAAAAGTTGACATGATGCAACACTCTAATGCATGAACTAGATAGGGTGTGACAACTCACCCCCACTCAAAAGAATCTCATCCCGAGATTTAGGATCCGTTGGGAAGAAGGTGGGGTACTCAATTCGAAGACGATCCTCCCTTTCCCAAGTGGCTTCTTCCTCAGAGTGGTGTGACCATTGAACCTTGAGAAACTTGATGTTATGGCGTCGAGTGGTATGCTCGGCTTGGTCAAGGATACGAATGGGATATTCCCGATATGTGAGATTATCTTGGAGATCAAGCGTTTCGTGGTCCACTCCATGGATAGGATCCGTGAAGCAATGCCTGAGTTGAGAAACGTGGAAGACATCGTGAACTCTGGAAAGATGCGGAGGTAGTTCCAATTGGTAGGCAACTTCTCCTCGTTTGGCAAGAATACGAAAGGGTCCAATGTAACGAGGAGCCAATTTTCCTTTGATACCGAAACAATGGGTTCCCTTTAAAGGAGTAACCTGAAGGTAAGCCTTCTCGCCGACTTCATAAGTCATGAGCTTATGCTTGCGGTCATATTAGCTCTTTTAACGAGATTGGGCTGTTTTCAATTTCTCACGAATAACGCGAATCTGCTCTTCTGCTTCCTGAATCATATCTGGGCCAAAGAGTTGTCTTTCCCCGGTTTCTGACCAGTTAAGAGGCGTTCGACATTTTCGTCCATAGATAACTTCGAAAGGAGCTTTGCCCAAGCTAGCTTGATAACTGTTGTTATAAGAAAACTCGACGAATGGAAGGCATTTCTCCCAATCCATTCCGAATGAGATGACAGAAGCTCGGAGCATATCCTCCAGAATTTGGTTGACTCGTTCTACTTGACCACTTGATTGGGGGTGGAAGGCGGTGCTAAAGGAGAGACGAGTTCCCATAGCATTTTGGAAACTTTCCCAAAATCGAGAGGTGAAAAGACTTCCACGGTCTGAGTTAATCTCCAATGGAACACCATGAAGAGACACTATTCGGGAGATGTACAAGTCAGCTAGCTGGCTAGCGGTTATACTCTCACGAACAGGTAGGAAGTGGGCTACTTTGGAAAGACGATCGACAACGATGAAGATAGCATTATTCCCTCTCTTGGTCCTGGGAAACCCGGTAATGAAATCCATACCGATTTTATCCCATTTCCATTCAGGAATAGCAAAAGGTTCAAGGGTGCCAGCAGGCTGTTGATGCTCTGCTTTAACACAACGACAGATGTCGCAACTAGCAATGTATTGAACAATTTCTCTCTTCATCCTAGTCCACCAAAACCTCTGGCGTAGGTCTTGATACATTTTAGTACTACCAGGATGAATGGTGAGAGGGGATTCATGAGCTTCCTTAAGAATCAGCCGCCTCAGGTTTCGTGCCTTGGGAACCGCTAAGCAATTTCCAAACAATACGACACCTTGATCATCAATGGAGAAACAAGTCGCGACTCCTTTCTTAATGTTTCTCTTAATACGGGAGATTCCCGGATCTACCTTCTGTGCTTTGATGATCTGATCCGTAAGGGTAGGTTTCGCCACCAGGGTGGATAGGAATCCTCGAGGAACAATGCGAAGGTTAAGCTTCCGAAATTCCTCATGGAGAAGTGGTTGACCTTGTTGTAACATCAAGTTGTTACAATAGGATTTACAACTTAGTGCATCAACCAAAACATTGGCTTTTCCCGGGGTGTAAGTTATCCCTAAGTCGTAATCTGAGATCAACTCGACCCAATGTCTTTGCCTGAGATTCAAATCCGGTTGGGTGAAGATGTATTTCATACTTTGGTGATCGGTGGAAATTTCGCAACGATTATCAAGAAAGTAATGTCGCCAAGTTTTGAGTGCATGGACTACAGCTGCAAGCTCTAGATCATGTGTCGGATAGTTATCCTCATGTGGACGCAACTGTCGAGAAGCGTAGATAATCACATGACGATCTTGCATGAGTATGCAACCTAGTCCTTGTCGCGAGGCGTCGCAATAGATAACAAAGTCCTTGGAGAAATCTGGTGGTATGAGTACGGGAGCAGATGTTAGGCGTCTTTTCAGATCCTGAAAGCTGAACTCACACTGTGGAGTCCACTCGAACTTTTTTTCTTTCTTGAGGAGTTTAGTTAGAGGTTTAGCAACCTTGGAGAAATTCTCGACGAAGCGGCGATAGTAGCTCGCTAAGAGAAGGAAGCTCCGAACTTGCTTGACCGTTTCAGGTGGAGTCCAATCAAGGATGGCTTGAACCCGCTCGGGATTGACAACAATACCTTTACCAGAGAATACATGGCCTAGATAAGTCATTTTTGGCAACCAAAATTAACACTTGGAGAATTTGGCATAAAGGCGATACTCTCGAAGTTTCGTCAATACCAGCCTTAGATGTTTGGCATGTTCTTCCTCATTCTTGGATTAGATGAGTATGTCGTCAAGGTATACCACGACGAATTTATCCAAATACTCCATGAAGACCGAGTTCATTAACCGAGAGAAGGTGGCTGGGGCATTGGTTAAACCGAAGGACATGACGGTGTACTCATATTGGCCATAACGAGTAACAAAGGCCGTTTTGGGAATGTCCCTGTTTTTTCTTTTGATTTGATGGTAGCCCAACCTCTAATCCATTTTGGAGAAGACTGAGGATCCAGCGAGCTGATCATACAGATTATTGATCCTGGGGAGCGGATACTTGTTCTTGATAGTGACCAAGTTGACAGGTCGGTAATCTACAACCATCCGATCCGTTCCATCCTTCTTCTTGACGAAGGGGACGGGGCAAGCCCACGGAGAAGAACTAGGACGGATGAAACCAGTTTTCAATGACTCATCGAGTTGTTTCTTAAGCTCGGCTAGTTCTAGGGGTGCCATCTTATAGGGTCTTCTGGAGATTGGGGACGGTTCCTGGAGCAAGGTCTATCATGAACTCGACATCCCTGTCAGGTGGAACACCTGGCAGTTCTTCTGGAAAGACATCCGGGAAGTCACGGACTACTGGAATATATTAAAGGTCTGGAAGGGGGTTGGCATTTAGGGAGTAAAGTTGGCGCTTGGCCACTCGAGTTAAGACATTGACTGTCTTTCCCAATGGGTGAGTAAGTTGAACGGTTCTAGTGGCACAATCAATCTTAGCATAATGAGCTGACATCAAGTCCATACCCAAGATGATGTTTATGTCTGAGGACTTGAGAGCTATAAAGGATGCAAGGAAGACAAGTCTATCGACAAGAATTTCATTCCCATGGCTTACTCTAGAAGTTTGCCATCTAGAGCCAGGGGTTTGAATTTCCATGGAAGTGGGCATGTCACGGAATGTCGTGTTATGCAATCGAGCATAGCTCTCAGATATGAATGAATGAGATGCTCCAGTATCGAAAATAACAGATGCAGGATGGCCGTTAACAAGGAGCGTACCAAGGACGACATTAGGATCATCATGAGTCTCCTTGGCTGAGACATAGTTGACATGGCCACGTGCAGTGGTGGCTGGCTTGGTGTAGAATGTCTTTCCCACTGGCTTACCACGGCCAATGGACTTTCTAGGCTGATTGGGGTTGTTGTTCTGGGGACACTCTCGACTGTAGCGACCCGGCTCTCCACACTTGAAACAAGTCACAACATTGGGGCGAGGAGCAGCATTAGCAGCGGGGCCACCATAGGTCTTAGGCGGTGCAAACTGCTGGTTGGGGCGAGGCGCCTCAAAGGATGGCCTCGGGGTGAACCTGGGTGGCAAAGCTGTGTTTGGAATCCACACCCGGCGCTTCTGAGATCCAGAGTCGGATGAAGAACCAAAGTCACGGGAGTGCTTGCGTGAAGCGTCATAGTCAGTCTGACCTGTCTCAGCAATGATTGCCTTATTGACCAGCTTCTGGAAGGAGGTGCACTCATGCAGATGGAGATCATGGCGAAGCTCAGGGCTAAGTCCCTTACGGAACCTTGCCTGCTTCTTGGCGTTGGTGGATACGTCTTCAGGAGCATAACATGCCAGATTTCCAAACTCACGACTGTATGCATCCACGGTCTGTCTGCCTTGGGTGAAATTACAGAATTCTTCCCGCTTATGATCCATGAGACCCTCCGAAATGTGATGCTCACGGAAAGCCTCACTGAATTCAGCCCAAGTAGTGATTTGGCCAGCCGGGCGCATAGCCTGAAAGTTTTCCCACCAAAGGCTAGCAGGGCCTTCGAGGTGATAGGTAGCGTAGGTGACCTTATCAGCTTCGGCTATGTTGGCAGAACGTAGCTTATGGGTGATTCTACGAAGCCAATCATCCACATCGAGGGGCTCGACGGAATGATTAAACTTCGGTGGGTACAACTTGACAAAGTCATTGATTGACACCAAGTTGTTCCTCTGTTGACGTGTAGTATTCTGCTCAATCCGCTCCAGCAAGCAGTTACTCTCACGCTTGTTTCTTTCTGCCTCCAGCATAACTTCGGCCAGAGAAGGCGGGTGAGGCTGATTCTCATCCCTAGCTACACTGGCTTCACCCTGCTCCGGGGCAGCAGGGTTGCTGCGGGTGTTGACCATCCTAGGAAAAACAAGACACCGGTTTAGACAAGGATGGCACAATGTTGGCAAGGAAGTGCGGGATGTAATGGATAACACGGAATGCTGAGATGTTCATTTGCACGACTTGGTAATATAGAAACTGCCATATATATATACCATTGGTCATACACACCGTACATAGTTTAGTACAAGCCCAGGCTAGAGTACAACTACGGTGCAAGACAATACATCTCATCGGAGGCATTCCAAGCTCCTATACATTATTTTTCTACTCCTCCGGAACGTGATACACACCAAGTCGTATTCCACGAGTCACGCAGGACTATGGAGGATACAACTATTACAATACTAGTGAAGCTACTACCAACTCAGACGTTTCCGTGGTAATCTTCATAGGGACATGATCATCTGGAAACAATTGGTCCTGTGGAGCTTGCGGTCCATAGGGACTCGTATGTGGCCTTGGTCCAACAAATGGTGGCAGACAGGGTCCACGAGGAGGGGTGATTACTCCTACATCACGCCAGTCCATACAATCTGGCAAACCAGACCGCACGGGGTACAAGTCTCTCATATCCATATACCCAGCCTGCACGGCAGGTGCAAACCGAGTCAGAGTGGCCCAATGGTCAGAACGAGAGTTGAAGAGCTCCATTCGCAAGGAACGATTTTCACGGTCCTTGTACTCAAGCATCTCGGCAGTGGTGCAGAGTAGTGAATCCTCATGTGTAGAGTCACAATACATAGCCTGATAGTACCCCTGTGCCCCAGGGAGTGATGCTGGCATGTAGCGGAAATCGGAGTTCCGAAGCAAGGCAGTTCTGGCTCGTATGATTGTCATCATTGAGTAAGTTGCGTCCTGCACGGACATCTCGATAGTAACCCCAAGTCCATAAGAGCAATGGAGGGGTTCAGTAGCTCCAGGATAAGAGGGGTATATCCTGATGGTACAAAGGTATTGGCTCTGATTGAAGTCTCGAAACTGCTCCTCGACGGTATACTCAAGATACCATCGATAGCCTCTCTCGACCATCACTCGGACTAGCATGGCCGTGTGACCAGGTACATCGAGGAACCGGGTCAGACGAACCACTTGATTCTGTGAACGGGTGGCCATCTGAAAGCACGAAATAATGCAAAGGCATTAATATTTTCTAGGAGGAATCGGACAGCATAATGGCTGTAAATGCTCAGAAAAAGATTTGAGACATTCACAACAGTTGGCAAAACCACTCAACAACATCATATCAAGGTTCTGGTTCAACTGTCAACATACTAAAGGTAGTAGAAACTGAATTGAGCCTGGTAACCAACAATCCTATAAGTTACTACGGATTAGTAACACCTAAACCTGATAGAGAGAAGAGAGCCTAGTCCTTAACCCACGTAGAATGAAAAGAGAATGACTCAGATCAGAGGGCATAAGGTAAAGAAGTATAAGAACCCTACGTTCCCTCCCACAATCAATTCCCCTACATATAACTAAAGCATTTCTAGACTCGACATCGACTAGTTTGGCTCAACGAACCTATAGGTAGTCCGGCTCTGATGCCAACGCTGTCAGGACCCCGATTCCAAGTCACACTGATCTAGCCTGTAACACCTCATATCACTTTGTGGCCTCACGCACGGTATTCCCACGGGTGTCGCCTTACGATGGCCCGGGACCGTTTGCGCCTTTTGGCCCACATATATGATAGTGTCTCTAGCATCCATATGACAGAGAACCTAGGCCGACATGGCTAGTCGTGAACCCAAAGTGGTACAAACTTACGGGGACATGCATACATGAATCAACATCGAGCATGTCGGTCAGCAGCGTGTGAATCCGGGCTGTTGGGCTGGGCTAACAGGACTCTGGGAACCCGGGCTGTAGCAGGCTAGGCAGGACTTCGGATGTCACCGCGTGACATTTCCCCGAAGGGACAGACACATGAACGAAGTGAAACACATGCCGGCCAGTCAAGTGTTCCGAAGCAGTAGTGCTGGGCTAGCAGGACTCCCGTGAACCGGGCTATAGCAGACTACTATGGCTCATGGAAGCACTAGACTACATTTCCCCATAAGAGAGGCTGCCAAGGATAAACAACTAGATTGTCGGATCCCACACATACCAAGCGTTTCAATCATACACACAATATGCTCGATATGTGTAAATACAACATGGCATCACAACTCAAGTACTTTATTTAAAAGCTCCGTAGAGCCATACATAACATGTTCATACAGGTCGGGGTCACATGACCCGACACTCAAGTCATACAAACATACAAGCACATGCGGAGGCAAACTAGTCTGAGTACAGACACTAGAAAGAAAGAAGGCTTGACGGAGCCTGTCTATCTACATAGGGCCCTCCATGGTTCAAAATCACCACCTGGGTGGCAAGTCACTCATCGATGTCAAGGTCTACGTAAAACCCGTTGGAGGGGCCAGTGTTGTCATCTGAAAACAGTAATTAAAGCAACATGAGTACAAAGGTACTCAGCAAGTCTTACAATAGATCCTACTATACATGCTCATTCTCAAGAAGGTAGTGGAGTTATTGCAGCAAGCCAGCTTTGACTCTTGCCTAAGCTATCCTACGAGACACCACTTGTAAATGTTTTGCGCACACGAGTCCACTAAACACCATCGCAATACTCCACCGTGGATCCTCCCTCGTCATCCTAAGAAAGGGCCATCCGCGGTACTCACACTTATCTTGAGTCTTTTAGTAGTAACCATTAACTTGTCTATGAACTGTATAGGCAACCAAGTAGTCCTTTACCAAGGACGTGGCTATTCAAATAGATGATGTTAACCCTGCAGGGGTGTACTTCCTCATACACGCTCTCACCACTTATCGTTGTTTACACGACATGTACTCGGCAACCTTCAAGCGGAAGCCCATCGAGGGTGTCGGCCACGGCCAACCTAAACACTCAAGTCTCTAGTCTAGGTCTATGTCCCATCTAGGTTCCATCCGCAGGGAGTCCGGCCGAGGTTTCCACATACGGCCCTGAACGATGTGTACAGGGTCCCGAGACACCAAACGAGCGCCCGACATACCCGGCCACGGTGTATCAAACACATCATAGCCCACCCCTTGGGTCAGCGCTACGCACGGCCGCCAACACATATCCTATAAATACTAGAAACTAGTTGCAACTCCTGGACAGAGAGCTAGGGTGGTTAAGAAGCCGAGAGGGTCCGTTGGTTTCGGGCCGAATGCATGGTAGTAACTGATTCTTAAGTCACACATACAGATCTCAGTTCTTAAGGACAGCCTCAATGAAGCAACCCACCATGTACTCCTACATGGCCTCTCATCAATAACTTTACCAAATCATGTTCAACACATCCCTCACATTACTAACATAATCATTTCACTCTAGCCCATCACCCAGATGAACCAGACCTACCACAACTCTAAGCATAGCAGGCATAGCAAGGTAGGAAACACAGACATGGCTCAAACAACTCCTACACATGCTAGTGGGTTTCATCTAGTTATTGTGGCAATGACAGGTCATGCAGAGGAAAAGGGTTCAACTACCGCAGCACACAGCAGTTTGAAACGTTGTTGTCGTAAATGCAGTAAATGAGAGCAGGAGCGAGAACATGGGATTGTATCGATATGATCAATGGGCTTGCTTGCCTGATGGAGTAGTAGTAGGGTACTGTCCTTCAGTTGGATAATCGAAGGTATCCTTAGAGGCAGAACCTACCACGAAAGACACCACAGAACACAATCATCACATGGCAATATGCAACAATATGATGCATGCTATGACATGGCAATATGATGTGTCTTGGCTAATGCATTGTTAAACCTGTTGGTTTGAGTCTATTTGAATCAAAGATTCAAAGGAAAGCTCAAGTTATTAAGTCATATAAGTGCATTAGCTTGTTTCACCTAAACAGCAAGGTTAAAGTGTCCTGTCATGCATGAAACCATTACAGATGGAAATGTTGAATTTTTCTGATCAAATTTCATATATTAATCTTTGCATTTGGAGTTACAGATTAATTTCTATGAATTTTGAAGTTTAGGACAATTTCTGGAATTTCCTATATAAGAATAATTCCAGTAATTGAATTACTGCGTCAGCATTGCGTCAGGGTGACGTCAGCAGGTCAAAGGTGCCAGCCCAGGTCAAACCTGACCAGTGGGACCCCCGTGTTAGTGTAATTAGCCTAACTAATTTTTAGTTAGCACTAAACCTAACTTAGTTAGAAGACGGGCCCCACCTATCATGGACTCAGGGGGGAGTCAACCTGGGCCCACACGGAGTCAACTAGGGTCAAACGGGGTCAAACTCGCCAGCGTTTAGCCATCGGCGAGGCCAGACGCGGCGGGGCAGTGTGGGTTTCGTGCTCCGGCGACCAAAACAACGGCGGAGCACGTCTACGTGAAGCTGGGAACGAGCCGTGTCATTTGGTGGCAGTGGTGGAGCTCGGGGTGGCCGGGAACGTCGCCGGCGACGACCTTGGCGGTCGCCGGAGTTCGGGCGAGGTCGAACCCGACGCTACGGGGTACAGCGAGGCGCGTGGGGTGGTGCGTTGGGCTCCTGCGTGTGTGGTGAAGATGGTGGCATGCTCGGAATCAAGCCCGAGTGGCTGTGGCCACGATGGCGACGTGCGGTGGCGGCGACGGGTGCGGCTGAGCTCGGTGCGGTTGGTACGAGGCTTGAGAGCAAGGGCGGGAGGGATGGAGAGGTGTAGTAGCTCACGGCGAACACGACGGTGCAGACGACGCGGTCGGGGACGAGCTGGTGCGGTGGAGACGGTGAGGGGGATCTGTGGCGTCGTTCGGTGAAGATGAGCTCGATGGAGACGAGGGAGAGCGTGCGAGTGCTCGGGGCTCGGCTAGCTCGACGTTGCGGACGACGGCGGAGCTCGTGTACAAGTCAGCGCGGCGCGGGGACGACGGAGAACGCGGGCTTCACGGTGGCGCGGGCGTAGTAGCGTCGGCCATGGTGCGGGAAAGCGAGGGAGAGAGGCAGGGGAGCGGGCGACGTGTCTATGGGGTCGGGGCGGCGATGTGGAGCTTGCCCAAGTGTTCAGGGGCGCGGGCAGCAAGCAGCTGGTGTCGTGGCAAGCTCGCGCTCACCGGCGTCCCCTCTCTGCCTACTCTGGCAAGAGGAAGCAGCTGGCTAGCACGGGCCAGCACAGTGCTGGGCCGGCCAGTGGGCTTCCAGGTGAGATTCTCTCCCTCTCTTTATTCTGTTTTTGTTTTTCTATTTTTCTTTAATTGTGTGGCTTTATTAAAAATAGTTAGGCACTTCCAAAAATCCTGAAAATAATCAAGAGCTCTGTTTGGATTATTTCCAACAGTCCACACTTATTTCCATAATTATTTGGGCATTTAAAATATGTTATAGCATTTAAATGCCCAAATGCAAATAGGTAATTATTTAATCCAATGACCTTATGTGTCCTAGAAAATTGTGAACCCATTTTGTCAGAGGTTCTAGCCCAAGACAAAAAGGGTGGACTTTTTAGAAGGGCATTTCATGTTCATTGAAAATGATTTTAATAAACCCTAGTTGTTTTCAGGGGGGTGTTGGGGGTTCTGTCAGCCCCATTTCAAATTTTTGGAAAAGTAGACATGATGCAACACTCTAATGCATGAAGTAGCTAGGGTGTGACATTCCTCCTGCTGCGTATATGGTCCCCGTCCGATCCGGACTTGCCACTTATAATGGAGGTGAGCAAGCGGAGAGCTTCCCCAACCAGTCCATGGGGGAGCGGGTATGCCTTGTCCCTTACTTATTGAGGGGACTCGGATTTCCAATCCATCCGTTCCTCCGCAGGCTCCCGGAGTTCTACGGCCGCCAGCTACATAACTTTACTCCCGCCTCCATATTACACATCGCCGACTACGTCGCATTTTGCGAGCTGTTTTTGGGCTGCGAATCTCATTTCGAGCTATGGAAAAGGCTATTTTGTGTCGTACCCCGTACACAGAAGAAGTCAATATATCAAGTGCGCGGAGCCGAAATATGGCGCATCGCCGGGACCGGATACCTGTCCGGTACCCCGAAGAAGACATCTGAAGACTGGCCTTCGGAGTGGTTTTATATGGAGGACGTCCCCCTTCCGGACCCTATTTGGATGGGCCTTCCTGAGTTCAATAATGCCCCTTTGAAGAAACGCTGCAGCTGGCGTCCTCGGAGCTCCTAAGAGGAAGATAACAGAGAGGTACTTTACCTGATGGGCAGGATAGAAACGCTGGCCAAATCAGGACTGACAATAATCAAAGTTATGTTAATATGTATAATGCGGGGGGTGCAGCCACTTCAGTATCGGGGGAAACCCATGTGGCACTTCAATGGAGAAGACGATGCCACCCGCTGCGGCCGTAAAGGTCCGGACTTCGCCGCCGCTCTAGCGAAAGTACTATCCGATTTATACAAAGGAGAGGAAGAGGAGTTCATCTGTATTATGCCCCGGGATCGATTCTCCATGTACAACCCCCCAAATTGGGTGAGCTGCTACCTTTGAGTCCAGATCTTCCCGCATTCTTCATTATAATTATTTACCTTGCTATTTCATAGAAGGAACTACGAAAAGCTGTGAGGGAGGTCCATAGCCCGTCTCCACAACCAGAGGACCCTGTCCGGGCCGTCAACCCCAGACTCGAAGAAGATCCGGACATATTCGTGGAACTCATTGACAGGACGTTCCATCAGTTGAGCTGTGACGGGGCCTTGGTGGCTATCATAGATGATTATCCGGGCCTGCTCCCTACATTGCATGTAAGAAAAATCGGAGTCCCAACCTCCGAGAAGGATCCCTTTTTTGCACTTCACCCATCACACACATATGGTGTCCTACAGGGAAGGCCCTCGGGACGCCACGTTGAACCCGCAGAGACTCACTAGCAAGGGGCACCGAAACTGGATAGGCTTAAAAGGAAGGCAGTCAGGACTGAGACGCCATCATAGAGGTATGAAAAAAACCTGCTCCGTGGTTTGTTTTCTTTAAAATATAATAATGTCCATTGTTCCTGGCAGTAAAAACGCTCACCGGACCGTGCCTGGAGAGCCTGTCGGCCATGCCTCCACTAGCTGGACTCTAGAGCCGGACTTAGGGGCAGATGCTGACGTGGGGACAACACCGGATGTTCCTCCTACAGAGGATGCGGATAGGCTGTCCGCTACGAATTCCAAAGTGGAGAGTGCCATGAATCACATGCGCCACCGGGCTTTACTCCACGACCCTGGTTTCTCTGAGGAGGCGTTCGATGCCTTCAACTCAGGAGACGCGTACATCCGAGCTGCTCAAAATGGTCTTGCCAGGGCCACGGACTAGTGTGTAAAGGATATACGGGTAAGAAAATCTGATAATTATATATATCAGTAGCCCCTGGGACTTGAAACAGTTGACACAACTGATTTAAGGATCATTATTTGTGTAGGCTCTTACAGAGAAGAATACCCAGTTGTCTCAAGAGCTGGAGGAGTGCAAAGCCCAGCTGCGGTCCGCAGTTGCCGCAATGAAGGAGTCCGCGAAGGCTCCATCTGGTAACACTTGTTTCTATCGAAAAGAAGGATATGTACCAGTTAGTATTCGGGATGTATGCAAATCTAACAATAGATTCTGCAGAGGACACCGGAGTGAATCCGGAGGTCGTGCGAGGGGATGAGCAACATGCTCAACGACAGCTAGAGGCTGGCGAGCGCGTGCTTACATGGGTTAGGCAGGAGAAAAATGATCTCCAAGATGCTAATACCCAGCTGGGCGTTGAACTGAAAGACGTTCGGGCCCAGCTAGCTGACTCCATAAAGGAGAATAAAAGGCTTCGACACGGCATTTTTAGTAAGTGCTTGAACGAACATTTATAGAGTTTGGCGAAGAAACCGGCTAACAGAGTTATATCTGTAGGTATGCTGACGGGTCGTCCCGTAGAGGAGATGCCCGGGCCTGCAGGTGATCTTCTGCCAGAGCTCTCACAACTCCATGAACAAGTTCGGCAGGTGATGTAGGGCATTTCCCAAGCCTTGTGGCCATCCGCCTCCCTTCCAGGAGGCATGGGGGAGCTTGTACAGATGCTCAAGGGAGCGTGGCGGCGCTTCCGATTATGGAAGATATTGGCCTGCCGACAAGGTGCAAGGGAAGCCTGGGCCACGGTGAAGACACGATATACTAAGACTGACCCGAACCACATGGCCGAGGTTGGACCTGTGGGGTCTGATGGGAAATAGATCCCCGTTAGTTTGGTGTATGACCAGGTGAAATTAGCCGCAAAGTATTCCCAACAGGATTGTAGGCTAGACAACCTGTTGGATGGTATAGAAGGAGAATTTAATCAGTCTAAGTGGCTGTGTACTTCAAATGACATGTATTGTCCCTAGCCATATTGTAAATCATTTGTCATGGCGGACCTTTTCACTTCAACCTCCAGACCCGACAGTTCGGAGTGTATCCCAATACCTGCTCAGTTATGTAAAAACCGGGGTACGTGTGGAAACCAGGCATAGGGTTCATAAGTGCTTGAACAGACAAGTACCCAAGTAGCTATGTTATATTACATGGATAGTAAGAAACATCTTCCAGGAAGAATAGTTCCGTTAAGGGTTCATTTCCCTGGGTACGCATGCGTTAATGTGCATGTCCGGACTGCGAGAAGAGACGCAGGATATAAACATCTGGGGGCATGTACCACAATAAATAAAAGTCATCTTTTTACCGACCGAATATTCCCTTAAGAACACTAGCTTTCGGCTTCACCCAGTCTGAGGAACACATCCGGGTGACCCGGCGGTAACAATCGCAGAGGTGCTCCCCTTATGCCCTAGCTGAATTAACGGGAATGTAGGGCATAAACACAAGAGCCAGGCAACCCATCTTGGCCAAAACTTAAGTCATATCGATGCATATAATGTGAAGAAAAGGTACATGTGGAAAAGTAACACATGTGCGGGGGGCATAGAGCTCGGAACATAGTTATATTAAGCTTCTGTATAAGAAGCCCCCATGTATAATGAGCACGCCTAGCATGTCAAGATTGTGTAGTCAAGACACATTTTAACCTTTTAAGGCCGTGAAGAAAAGGGGAAGAAAGAAAGAAAGAAAAGACAGATAACGGATATATATAAAAAATTGATGGAGGTAAGGAGACGAACAAAGAGTTCGTCGCTAGGCGTAGATCCTTCGGAGTCTGGCTGCGTTCCATGCGTTTGGCTCGAGTCGATTGTCCGATGCATCCCGTAGACGGTACGCTCCACCGGTCAGAACTTTGTCAATAACGAAGGGGCCTTCCCATTTGGGCTTGAGCTTGTCCTTTTTCTTCTCCGGTGGGCGCAGAACGAGTTCGCCAATGTCATAAGTTTTGGCCCGTACTTCTCTTTGATACCGCCGAGCCTGTTGCTGATAGAATGCGGAGCGGGCTTTTGCCACGTCATGCTCCTCCTCCAGCGCATCCAAACTGTCCTGCCGATCAAGGTTGGCTTCTTTCTCTTCGTACATGCGCACTCGAGGTGAGTCATGAATGCTGTCGCAGGGCAGTACCGCCTCTGCGTCGTACACCATAAAGAACGGTGTGTATCCGGTAGTGTGATTCGGTGTGGTCCGCAACCCCCATAGTACGAAGTCAAGCTCCTCCACCCAGTGCATATCTGATTGCTTCAAGGATCGCACTAATCTGGGTTTAATGCCGCTCATGCTAAGACCATTTGCTCGCTCGACTTGATCGTTAGTTTGCGGGTGATAGACAGAGGCATAATCGAGCTTAATGTCCATTTTGCTGCACTAGGTTTTTACAACGTCGGCTGTAAATTTCGAGCCGTTATCGGTGATGATGCTGTGGGGGACGCCGTAATGGTGTACAACCCGGGATATGAAGTATATCACTGGTCCGGACTCGGCCGTTTTGACTGGTTTGGCTTCTATCCATTTGGTGAATTTATCCGCCATGACCAATAGGTATTTTTTTCTTGTGGCTTCCCCCTTTAAGGGGTCCGACCATGTCAAGCCCCCAGACCGCGAAGGGCCAAGTAATAGGGATTGTTTGGAGAGCGGTGTGTGGCATATGGCTTTGGTTTGCAATGAGCTGGCCACCGACGCAATGTTGAACGAGGTCCTGTGCATCTGCTCGGGCCATCGACCAGTATAAACCTGTACAGAAGGCCTTGCTTACAAGGGCCCGAGCTGCGGTGTGGTGGCCGCCAAGTCCAGCATGAATTTCTGCCAAAAGTTTTCGTCCTTCCCCTTCGGAGATGCACCTTTGAAGTACTCCGGTAGCCCTTTTCTTATAAAGCTCTCCCTCGTGGACCTTGTAGGCTTTAGACCGCCGCACAATGCAACGTGCCTCGTTTGGGTCATTGGGGAGTCCTTGCCTAGTTAGGTAAGCCAAGAAGGGTTCTGTCCACGGGGCGATGACAGCCATAATCACGTGGGCCGAAGGTGTTATTTCGGTGGCAGAGCCTCCGATTACGTCAGAGTGTTCGGGGTCTAGTGTTGTGGCCGGATCTGGACTGTTTTTGCCGGTCTCCCCTTCCCACACAACGGATGTCTTAAACAACCTTTCCAAGAAGATATTAGGTGGGACATGGTCGCGCTTAGCACCGATGCGGGCGAGGATATCCGTCGCTTGATTGTTTTCTTTGACTACATGGTGGAATTTGAGGCCCTTGAACCGAGCTGACATTTTCAGGATGGCGCTGTGGTAAGCCGCCATTTTTGGGTCCTTGGCGTCAAAGTCCCCATTTATTTGAGATATTGCGAGGTTTGAATCCCCCCGCACCTCTAGGCGTTGAATGCCCATGGAGACTGCCATCCGGACACCATGCAACAGGGCCTCATATTCTGCTAGATTGTTGGAGTCCGTGTATAATATTTGGAGTACATATTGGACTGTATCTCCGGTGGGGGATGTCAGGACGACGCCTGCCCCTAGACCAGCCAGCATCTTAGAGCCGTGAAAGTTCATGATCCAATTGGAGTATGCGCCGTACTCTTTAGGGAGTTCGGCTTCCGTCCATTCGGCGACGAAATCAGCCAGTACTTGCGACTTAATGGCTCGCCATGGTTTATATGTTATGTCGAACGGGAGGAGCTTGATAGCCCATTTAGCAATCTGGCCCGTGGCATCGCGGTTATTTATTATGTCGTTGAGTGGTACTTCGGAGGCCACCATAATTGAACACTCTTGAAAGTAGTGTTGTAGTTTTCGGGATGCCATGAAGACCGCGTATGCTGTCTTTTGATAATGTGGGTACCACGATTTGCATGGAGTGAGGACAGTGGATACGTAGTATACCGGCTTTTGAAGCGGGAACTTATACCCGTTCGTCTCTCGTTCAATGACGAGCACTGCGCTTACAACTTGGTGTGTTGCCGCTATATATAACAACATTGGTTCGCCAACATTTGGCGCGGCCAAGATTGGGTTGGTGGCCAATATGGCTTTTATTTCTTCAAATCCGGTCGTGACCGCATCGGTCCACTCGAAGTGTTCGGTGCGTCGAAGAAGGCGATAAAGAGGTAGTGCCTTTTCTCCTAATCGGGAGATAAAGCGGCTTAAGGCAGCCACGCATCTAGTTAATTTCTGGATTTGCTTGAGGTCTGTTGGGGTAGCCAACTGTGACAAAGCTCGTATTTTAGCCGGATTTGCTTTAATTCCTCTATTGGAGACGATGAAGCCCAAGAGTTTTCCGGCGGGCACGCCAAAAACGCATTTTTCCGGATTGAGCATGATGTCGTATGTTCGGAGATTGTCGAATGTGAGCCTCAAGTCGTAAATTAAAGATCCGACATGTCTTGTTTTAATGACCACGTCGTCTACGTATGCCTCCACTATTTTGCCGATTTCTGTTTCCAGGCATGGTGTTAAAACAGAAGGGCCCGTATGGAGGGATAAATGCTGTTGCGGCTTGATCGGACACTGCCATCTTAATTTGATGGTATCCAGAGTATGCGTCGAGGAAACACAATGAGTCAGGTTCTGCCGTAGCGTCGATAATTTGATCGATGTGGGGGAGGGGGAAGGGATCCTTGGGGCAAGCCTTGTTAAGGTCCTTGAAATCGACACATAGGTGCCAGGATTTGTCCTTCTTTGGTACCATCACCAAGTTTGCTAGCCAGTCTAGATGTTTTATTTCTCTAATGAACCGGCCTCGAGTTACTTGGCTAGCTCTTCTCCCATGGCTTGCCGCTTGGGCTCAGAGAAACGCCGAAGAGTCTACTTGACCGGCTTGAACCCCTTCAGAATGTTAAAGCTATGCTCGGCCAGCTTGCGTGGGATTCCTGGCATGTCTGAAGGATGCCAGGCGAAGATGTCCCAATTCTCGCGCAAGAACTCCCATAGTGTGGCGTCTGTTGTGTGGTTCAGCTGCACCCCGATGGATGCTGTTTTTGTAGGGTCCGTTGGGTGGACCTGGAATTTGACTATTTCGTCTTCTGGTTTAAAAGAGGTGGACTTGGGCCTTTTGTCGAGTATCACGTCGTCCCTGTCCACTGTGGAGCGCAGCGCAGTTAGTTCTTCGACGGCCAGGGCTTCGGATAACGCCTCGAGGGCTAGTGCGGCGGTTTTATTTTCGGCACGGAGTGCTATGTCCGGATCACTAGCCAGAGTGATTATTCCATTGGGCCCGGGCATTTTGAGCTTCATCTACCCGTAATGGGGTATAGCTTGGAAGACCGCGAATGCCTGCCGCCCTAAAAGGGCGTGGTATCCGCTACTAAACGGGGCCACTTGGAATGTGATTTCTTCGGACCTATAGCGTGCTGAATACCACATCTAGTGTGATATTTCCCGCACATTGTGCCTCCCGACTAGGGATGATTCCTCTGATGGTCGTGCTGCTTTGCTCAATGCGGCTCTTGTCTATTTCGATCTTGCTAAGAGTTTCCTCGTAGATGAGGTTTAATCCGCTACCACCGTCCATGAGCACTTTAGTAAGCCGGAAGCCGTCCACAGTTGGACTAAGGACCAAAGCGGCTGGTGCTCGGGCTGTTCGGAATTGAGATTCGTCACTTGCATTGAAGGTTATGGCCGTGTCGTTCCATGGATTTATTGCTGCAATGTGGCAGACTTCGGCAAGGCTGCGGAGTGCTCGCTTGCGCCTATTATTTGAAGCAAAGGTCTCGAAGACTGTCAATACTGTATTGCTATTTTCCACAGGATGGTGCTCTGTTGCATTGTTGGTGAGGATATCCTTGTCGCTCCTGGCCACCTGTCAGAGTATCCAACATGCTCTAAGGCTGTGTGTTGGCATGGTATCGGTTGTACTCTGAATTTTGCATGGCCCATTGAGCCATCCTTCCAATACAGTTCCACGCCCTGTAGTGGGCTTTGGTTTCTCTGTAATTGGGTTGGGTGACTTACGAGAGTACACCCTTTTAGTTCGGATGGGGGGTTTAGCGAGAGCCGGAGGGTCCCAGAACTTTTTTTGGGTTTTCCAGGCGCTTTCCATGTACTATGGCTGCCAAGTCAGCAAAGTGTGCTATGTCACAGCGACTTATGGCATTGAGGATTCCCTTGTCCGTGCAATTTTTGCAAAAGAATGAAATTGCGTCTTCCTCGCGACAGTCCTTGACCTTGCTCATTACAAGGAGGAATCTGGCCCAATAGTGATGTACTGTCTCTTGGGGCTCTTGTCTAATGTGGGAAAGATTACTTGAGTCTAGGTGGGTGGGTAGATTTAGGTCTGAACCCTGACCCGATCTGCGACACAGGGGCGGAGGAGTTTCCGAGCTTGGCAGTTCGGACTCCAGGATGTCGTCCAATAGTTCTGGCCCGCTGCCTAATTCTAAGTTCGGAGCTTGGGCCATGTCCTCCCGTTAACGGGTATCCGGCTCGGAGAGCTCGGGAATCCGGACATAGTTTGTCCTCAAAATAGAGGAAGAATTGCTACATTGCTCCTCCACCACCGCTATGTGATGGGTGACCAGCGGAGAGTTAATCTCCCTTTGGTCGGGTTTAAGCCCGATCCGATCATAGTCAGTTGCGACTCCCAGGGCGGCGATGCGATCCAAGAGCTCGTTCAAAGAAGAGAGCTCTATTGGATCCATCTGCTTGGTAAATCCCGAGCCGACGTGGAGACTGTTTTTGATGACCCGAGAAGTCATCGTCGGCGCGACGGCCGAACGGGCGGTCATGATGAAGCCGCCTAGTCGGAGGGTTTGGCCTACAACCAGGGCTCCCCCCGAGGTAATGTTGTCATCGACAAGAAGACGATCCATCCAGCCTTATCGTGACGGCACAGTGGAACTCTCAATAAAAGCACCAATGTCGGTGTCAAAACCGGCGGATCTCGGGTAGGGGGTCCTGAACTGTGCATCTAAGGCGGATGGTAACAGGAGACAGGGGACACAATGTTTACCTAGGTTCGGGCCCTCTCGGTGGAGGTAATACCCTACTTCCTGCTTGATTGATCTTGATGATATGAGTATTACAAGAGTTGATCTACCACGAGACCGTAGAGGCTAAACCCTAGAAGATAGCCTATGATTATGATTGTTGTTGTCCTACGGATTAAACCCTCTAGTTTATATAGACACTGGAGGGGGCTAGGGTTGCAAAGAGTCGGTTACAAGGGAGGATATCTATATATCTGAATTGCCAAGCTTGCCTTCCACGTAAAGGAGAGTCCCACCCGGACACGGGACGAAGTCTTCAATCTTCTATCTTCATAGTCCAATAGTCCGTCCAAAGGATATAATCCGGCTGTCCGAGGACCCCCTATTCCAGGACTCCCTCACCAGCCTCAGGAGGAAGCGGTCTCTATGGCTGGGTCGGCTTCGGAGGTGCTTGCTCTCAGCTTGCCAACTGAGGTCCCAAAGGCCCGGAGCCCCCGCCCCCTACTGCCGCCGCTAACTTGCCGATCCTGACGCCGGTGCCATCATCTGCTTCGCCTGGTACTCTGGCGGAGGCTTTCTCCGCACTGACCCAACTTCGCGACGATCTTCAAGGCGCCGATTGTCGCCTGGCGTCCGGGCGCTTGGAGCTGATCTTAGGGTGGTTGCGATCTGACACGTCCGTCAGGGCGGCATGGAGCCACGCCATGGCGGCCTTTGAGGAAGGTAAGTAGGTTGTCGGCCTGACCACGGCCGCCCGTGATGTGGCATTGGGGGATGCTAAGGCTGCCAAAGAGCGCTTTTGGGTGGGCGTGGCCGAGGCCGAGCTGGAGACCCTACACAACGAGCGTGCTACCAAGGCTCGTCAGCGCGCGATGCGGGAGGAGCTGAAGGCTCGGGAAGACACGTTTGCTGGCCATGACACCGAGCTGGAGCAGTAAGCGTGGGAGCAGGCCGCATAGCGTGATCGCATGGAGAAGCTGAAGAAGGGGGTGGAGGACGAGAAGGTCCGGCTAGAGGCTAAGGAGAAGATCCTTGGCAGCGATCGTGCCGTGTTTTACTCTCTTGAGAAGAGGTCCCACAAAGCACTGCAAGATCTCTACGGGTGAGGGTTGAAGAAGCCACTGGTGACTGCCGAGGAAGGCCCCGCCGAGCTGCTCCCCCAGCTTGTCAAGGCGCTTGAGGGCGTTGCTGATGGAGTCAGCCCCATGGTGTTGGGGGAAGCCCACGCGCTCTCCGCTTGAGCTATGTCGCGTGTCTTCAGCCACCTCCATCTTAGCGACCCAACACCGACTTCGGAGCCCTTCTTGAGCCTGTGGACAAGGTGCACTACATCGCCGCCGCCGAAGCCGTGAGGGACCAAGTGGATGCTCTACTGCGGAAGTTCCTCACCGTCGAACCTGCACCCCCTACTGACGGCACCGTCGAACCTACAGCCACAACCGACGGTACAGGGAACGGCGGTGTTGTCGATGACGGGGCACCCCTCATGGGCGGTGGCAGTGCCCCAGGCTGAAGCAGGGGCTTGCAGGTTGTGCTTCCCTCCATTTTTATTTCTTGCAACATGCACTGTGCCTCGTGGAGGCGTTAAAACTTTATGTGTCTGTGCTTTTAAGAGATAGCGTTTTTTGTAATAATCTCCTAGGATTTTGCGATTTCCTTCCTGCTTACTTCATGTTCTATGTCGGCAGGGCCTGACCCCGCGCATACCTTAGCCGCCGTTGGGTCGTCCGGATCACCAGGATGAGTCCAAGGGGTGAGGGTCTACGTGACCAGTTAGGCTCCTGAGTCGTGATGCTCAGGAGTCCCCCTTGACGCATGAATGTCCAGTGGGAAGGAGATGCGAGAGTAGGCCTTAGCGTTCTGTGTCGGCAAGGCCCAACCCCGCGCGTACTTCCGCCGTCGTTGGGTCATCCGGATCACCAAGACGAGACCAAGGGGAGAGGGGCTACGTGGCGAGTTAGGTTCCCCCTTGACGTCCAAACAGACCTCCGTACCTTTTCTCGCTGAGTTCCCGCTCGGGAGGGGCGCACGACGACCAGGTCTGAGGGACCTGGCAGGGTGGCGTACGCTAGGCATGACCTGAGCGTAGCCCCCGCGCCCAGCCCCCTTGCATGACTCTCCCAAGGGGAAAGTGTGGCGACGAGGCTGGACACTGAGCCTGGTGGCTCCCTGAGGTTGATGCGGCCATGGGGACGCCCTCAGTTGTTTATCACCAGCGCAGAGCATGGCGCTTCCGCACTTGGACGGGCATAGCCATGCCTCAACTGCCAGCGCGGAGCATGGTGCTTCCACTGGTGCGTGTGTGAGGGCTCCCTCTGAGTGGAACCCCCGGGGAGTGTACAACACTGCCCTGACACATGGCTTGCATGACAAGGCAAGACGAGGTGTGTCTGGGCACTCGTGAGCCAGTGCGGGACTCACGAGGCCCTACCTCAAGGCGGGTTGCGCCTGAATTTGACTCTTGATAGTTGTGATGGCCCTGCGAGATGGTTAGGCAACCTGCGCAGAATGAATCTCCTGAGGTGATCACATGAGAAGTCCATACACCAATGACCCCAGGAGGTGACGTGAACGGGGCTGGTCTGCCAAACAGATCTCAGTCTTTGGGTTTATCGATGCTGCAGGGACGGACCCGAGCACAGACGCCGTGCCTAGTCTTCTCATGCAAAAATCCTAAAGAAAGACAACCGGCACGCGGCTCCCGTGGTGGCAAGGCACCGGGTCACGTGCCCTAGCTCGTCCGCCCATGATTAGCTCATGCGAGAATAAGTCATCTAGGGCTATGGGAGGTGACATACACGGGAGCTGGCCTGCAAGCCAGAGCTTAGCCTCTTGGGTTTAGCGACGCTGCAGGGACGGACCCAAGCACAGACGCCGTGCCAGTCCTTAATCATGAGGCGGTCGTGGGTGGGCTTGCAAGGGCATACGATGCTCATGGTATCGAAGTACCGGGCATGCAAGTATCAATCTAAAAGTAACTCACGAGAGGAGGTAAGGCTAGTCCATATAGATGCAAGAACGATATATGCCGCAGGGACGGACCCTACGCGGCCTGGGGATGATGCAGCCCGAGGGGCGCCCCGAACAAGGTAAACTAAAGATGCAAAAAGGATAGGCGCCGCAGGGACAGGCCCATGCAACTTGGGGATAATGCAGCCCAAGGGGCGCCCCCAACTGAATAAACTGGAAAATGTCACCTGGTGCCATTGCTGAAGAGCTTTTGGAGTAGCTGAAGATGTGCCCTGAAGAGGTTGCTATTCATGAGCCGCCTTGGTGTTGAGCCTTAGGAGGCTCTGGAGGCTCGGGAGGTTCGCGAAGGACCGTTGCTACCTCCGCCAGGACCGCGTGGTACCTGGCCTCCTGAGCAGCCACGATGCTTCGCAGGCGATGCTGGAAGGCGGCAGCCGCATTTGGCAAGCCAAAAGGCATGCAAACGCATCTGTGAGGTGGGCCCTCACACTGACCAGTGCGTGAAGGCTAGAAGAGCTCCTGAGCTGCGGCTCTGTTAAGCCCGAGGATGTTTCCGTAGACGCTCAACTCGTTGTCCTCGCCAGGACAAGGGGCCGCGCCCGGCGGTAGGCGATGGTCGCCACGCATGTCTCTCGCTTCTTAAAGCTCCTCGGTCGTCTTGGTGATGAACTCCTGAGCACCAGGCACCCTGTGCCTAGTGCCCTCATGAGGGAAGCGTGCGATGAAGCATACCTCCATGTGGTGCCCGAGCGCCTCCCTCGTGACATTGGCTAAGTCTGAGGCCCTCTAGAAAAGAGCCCTTGAGCCCAGCCTGAGGAGGGCGCCGAGCACGCCTTCCTATGCACGAGATGGAGGCGCGCCATCCGCGGGCACCGATCCTTAGATGGTTGCGGATGTGGGGTTCCGGCAAACCCTTAAGGTTCGAACACTGGGTTGCGCGCGAAGTCCTTCCTTCCCACCAATCTACGCCCTAGCTCGCTAAGATCTCGCGGACGAACTCGACGAACTCGCAACACAGAAAAACACGACGTTTATCCTGGTTCGGGCCACCGTTGTGGTGTAATACCCTACTCCAGTGTGGTGGTGGTGGATTTGCTCTAGGGCTGATGATGAACAGTACAAGGGAAGAACAGCCTCCTGAGGTTGAGGTGTTCTTGTGAGTAGGCTCTCCATCAGGTTGGATCAGGCTAAGATGAGATGAGGTGAGATGAGATGCGATCAGCTCAGCTCAGCCTTTTCCTACTATGGTGACTAGCTCTACTTATATAGGCCTTGGTCCTCTTCCCAAATATCGAGTGGGAAGGGAGCCAACAACGGCGGGCAAATTTGAAGGGGCACAACTAGTACAAGCTATCCTGAGAAAAGTGGTCTTCGCCTATGAAAAGCTCTGGCGATGACGCAGTCTTGGGCTTCACGATGACCTCTGTCTTGTCGTCCTCCTGGTCTTGGTCTCGTTGCACCAATATAGCAACCTTTGTCTGATTCCTCGATACTCTTTGTCTGTGCTGGTCTCCTTAGCACCAAAGAGGAAATAAGGACGCTGTGCGCGGTGGCGCCCGCCTGGCGCCTGCCTGGTGTCGTGCGTCATGGCTTGCGTCATGAGGGCCTCATGAGGTTTTCCCCGCCTTGATATCTCCGCTCCTCATGAGCCTGCCTGGCTAGGCTACTCCAGAGGAGGCCTTGCGTCATCCGCCTCGCGAGGGTCTTGGATGCTTTGTTGGTGAAGATGGGACGTACGACCTACTGACTTGGCCACGCCGTGGGCCGCAGGCAGGCAAGTCTGGGGATCCTCGTTCCCAGAATGCCGACAGTAGCCCCCGAGCCCAAGGTGCACTCGGGCTTGGCTTCACGGTGAAGCCAAGGGCCAAGTATGGAGCATCGCGGGCCCCCAAAAGCCTGCAGCGTCGGTTGACACATGGCGGTTGATTGAACGTGAGCGTCTCTGCTTCCCCACCCTGCCCTTGAATCCGCCCGGCTATCACTACAAGAATCATGTTAATACATTACGGTTTCAATCTGTCACAGACGCCTACAAAACTGTCAACGAAGGGCAGCCATGACGAGTTTGAAATCCGTCATGTATATCACGTCATAATTTTGACCACCGTACATTCCTTGACGGTAACCCAGAACCGTCACTGATTTCTGACGGTTCTTGACCGTCAAGAATGCCACTTAACGGATATGCTCACAACGACGTTAACTTGTTTGCCACATCATCATCTGACGTAGTAGCCCAATTAGAATTTCGGCCCACTAACACGTCAACCCATGAACTAAGTAGCCCAACTAGAATTTCAGCCCACTACATTTCAACCAATAGCCCATGTAATCAACCCGATTGAAATGTTGGCCCATTAAATTTCAAGGCAGTGGAAGGCCCAACGAATTATATTCAAGCCAAGAGATTAACCCAACTCATGTTTCAATTGGTATATCAAAATTTATAGCCCATATAAATTTTACACAAACACACTAGAAAATAACATTTTACAAAAAAGAAAAAAACAACACAAAAAACTTAAAATTACATATATTTTCAGCCAATACACGAGGAGCAAAACGCTAGAAATCCAATCTACAAACGAAGTCCCGGAGATTCTCCGAGCTGAGAACACACTATCCTGCTTTGTAGCCACCACCCTGCTCGGCACTCGACGGACAACAAATAATATATTTTTGTAGCCGATCTTGACCGACGAGAACGCTCCAACACCATTCCGGACAACAAATTTGTGCTACTAACAATTTTTGGACAACAAGACTTTATGCTGCACATTCACATACCCTTCTGGACGTAGATCTAGCCATCTTCTCCGACGGCGTCGAAGGGAGATGCCATATCCTCCACCATATCGCCCAGATCCATGCTCGTCGGAGGGAGAACCAGCATCTCGCCTCAACACATGCTCGACATTGTCTGCGCGTCGACAATCCTTAGGGAAGCCTGAAAAAAAGTCAAAAGTAGTAAAAGGTAGGGAGGGAGGGACCTAGTGGGGCATGCGGCTCACAGCCTGTCGAGGTCGATTGAGAAGACAATGGCGAGGACGGCGTATGCGACGGACACGGGCCCCTCGGAGAAGAAGGGGCACGGCGCATCCCCTTGCGGCTTGGGCCCGACGGCGACTGGGCGCAGTCCCTCAGCCACTGCGGCGCGACTCCACTAGACGCCTTGATGTGGCCCGCTCGGTGGCTCAACGCGGCACCACCGGATGGATAGGGGGAGGTCTGGATCGTCGCTGAGCTGTTGCTGCCTCGGTCTGTGCTTCCTCCATCTTCAGACGACGTGGTGGAGTAATTGGGGAAAGAAAGTAGCAGCTAGGGGTGAGCGGCTCGGAGGGTGGTTGGGGAAGGATCTGGAGATGTGGCAACTGTTGGGGAAAGATCTGGAGAGAAGTCGACGGTAGGTGGAAGAAGACGAGGGAGGGGGGCAGGGGTGTGCTAGCCATTGGATCAAGAGAAGCGAACGGTCTGGATGCTCGATCCGTGGGAGGATTGGATGGACCAATCACAACGTGGTATTTGCCTCCCACGGGATCGCCACTGGGTCGCATGTACACCGCTTAATGCAAACGTTAAAATCGTTGTTGGCCTCCTGCTGCCACGTTGGTGCCTTTTTTTTGAGTTGCACGTTGGTCTATTCTAACAAACGTGTCCTTTGGTAAACACAAAGCAGTCCATCTCGGCCATTCTTTGCCTTTTGGATCGATGCTAGGATAGGATTGGTGTTTGTTGAATGCGAAAAATATTTGAACCATTCAAAAAATTGTTCTCTCTTTTACAAAAAAAATGTTCATCTTTATCAATACAAGATGTTCACCCTAGTAAGAAAATAGTTCTTCTATTTTAGAAAATATGTTGACCTAGATATTTTAAAATGTTCAACTCTGTAAAGGCAAATGTTTGAACCATTCAAAAATGATTTGATATATATTGTTATGTAAGAATTTATATAATTTCTGAGCTAATTTAATATTTCTATAGTTTAAATGAGTGTACGCATGTTCATCAAAATTAATTTCAATTTGAACTACTCCCTCCGTTCACTTTTGCAAGACATTTAAGACAGCATGTAAAACAGTTTAATTTCAACTATTTTAGACGACTTACAAAAATGAACAGAGGGAGTACACGTTTCTTAAATAATATTGAAACATTTTCAAAAAAATATGTTTGACGACATGTTTTAATTTAACTCATATCCGGAAACAAGATGAAAAGATCAGGTTTGTTAGGAATAATCAAACATCTATTTGCAATCTATCATGGGGAAACCTCATGTTTTGAATTCCTTTTTCTTTTATTGGTAAGGCCAAAACATAGACTCGCTAACATAAATATGATTTTCCAAACTAACTTTGATAACTTTTTCATGCACTTGCAGTTCAAAATTGAATTATATTCATTAAATACCTAAAAATGCACTAAATGACTTAAATATAGCAAACGGACACCAAAAAATGCCAAAACTTTGACATGGATCATGTAATGGTGTATGTTGATTATAGAGAAAAAAAATCAAGGGCAACGGATGAAGCAGCGGTAACTTCACCATCAAACCTGACCCGTTCCCTCTCGAAACCCAGATTCTTCCTCGAAGATCATCCGATTTCTAAGCAGTCTACGCTACAACTTTTGCGAAACCTTCTCAAAAAGTTACCACGGCCTCCAGGTGTCATATGAGGGCATCACACCAAGTTTCATGATTTTTGGACTTTGTTTTTATTTTTGAAATTGATTTTTTTAATAAACTTCATGTTCAGGGTCAAGTCTTGGCACCTTCATGTTTGGAATTTCTTTTTCTTTTCTTTAATAAGGACAAGACATAGACTCACTAACATAAATATGATTTTCCAAACTAATTTTGATAACTTTTTCATGCACTTGCAGTTCAAAATTAAATTACATTCATTATATGGCTAAAATGCACTAAATGACTTAAATATAGAAAACAGACACCGAAAAAGGCCAAATTTTGACATGGATCATGTAATGGTGTATGTTGATTGTAGAAAAAAAAATCAAGGGCAACGGTTGAAGCAGCGGTCACTTCATCATCAAACCTGACTCGTTCCCTCTCGAAACCTATATTCTTCCTCAAAGATCATCCGGTTTCTAAGCAGCGTACGTCACAACTTTTGCGAAGCTTTCTCAAAATTTTACAATGGCCTCCAGGTGTCATATGAGGGCACACACCAAGTTTCATGTTTTTAGACTTCGTTTACATTTTCCAGAATTATAAAACCAAAAGACTCCATGTTCGGGGTCGAGTGTTGGCACACTCATGTTTGGAATTCCTTTCCTTTTCTTGGATAAGATCTAAACATAAATTCGTCAATGCAAATAGGATTTTTCAAACCAATTTTGCCAACTTTTTTCGCGCAATTGCAGTTCAAAATTGAATTATATTCGTTAAATGCCTGGTATAGTCTTTTTTTAGAAGATCTCATTGGTATAGTCAAAAGTGTTATTTAGTTCATGGGCTATGCACGTGCTGCTATGTAAAGTTGGGCTGGCCCAACTAGCACCTAAGGACACCCGTTTCCACTTTTTTGAAGGTTCTAGAACCTTCCCAAAATATTTTTTCTTTTTTTTTATTTTTCATTCATTTTCACCATTATTTTTGAATCCACGAACATTTATTCAAATGCGAGAATACCTTTTAATTTTATGAACATTGTTTCAATTTAGCGAACAATTTTTTGAATTAGAAAATTTATTTGAATTGCATGATCTTTTTTTAATCCAGGAATAAAATTTTAAATTATTTAACATTTTCTGAAATTGGAGAACATTTTTGAAATATGTGAACATTTTTTAAATTCATGAAATTTTTTGAACTTCTTTTATGAAATCGTGAATATTGTTGTAATGGCGAACATTTTATGAATTCACAAACAAATTTTGAAATCACTAGCATTTTTCATATTCGCAGATATTTTTTAATTCATGATTTGTTTTTGAATTCACGAACATTGGTCGCTTCACCTTCAAACTGGACCCGTTGCCTCTCGAAACCTAGATTTGTTTTCTCGAACATTGAATTCACGAACATTTCTAAGCAACTTATGTCACAACTTTTGCCAAACCTTCTCGAATTTCTACCATAGCCTCTGGATGTCTTTATGAGGGCACCATGCTAAATTTCATGTTTTTCAGACTCCATTTGCATTTTTCAGAATTGAAAAAGAGGTAATTCCATGGTCGGGGTCATGTCTTGGCACCCTCATGCTTAGAATTCCTTCCTTTTTTTTGGATAAGGCCTAAACATAGACTTGTTAACACAAATATGATTTTTCAAACCAATTTTGTGAACTTTTTCATGCAGCTGCAATTGAAAATTAAATTATATTTGGGTATTTTTTTGAAATCATTTGTTACTATTTTGGTAATGAATGAATTTCTAGCTATAATCATTAAGTTGATGCCTTTTAGAGTATTCTTTTTGGGTTGCCCATGTTCAACTTCATTTACTGATAAAGTTTCGTTGATGTCGTTTGTTTGGTTTTGCTTTAAATCAATTTATACACTTTTATTTATTGAAAAAAGATTCCCATTCAATCGGGCTGAAATTCCCAGGCCCAAGCTCAAAGTTTTCTTTTATTTCTTTTATTGGTTTTATGTGTTTTTCTGTAGGTTTTCATCGATTTTTTGGGTTTTTTTACCGCTCATTTTTTCTTTTTCCTTTTTTTCGTTTCCTTTTTTCAAATACATGTCAACTTTATACAATAGACATTCTACATTTTTTGATATTGAACATTTTTCAAATACATGTCAACTTTATACAATAGACATTCTACATTTTTTGATATTGAACATTTTTCAAATACACAATGAACATTTTTTTCAAAACATGTTTGAACATTTTTGGAACAAATGTTAAACATTTTTAAAGTATAAGTTGGACATTTTCTTAATAGTACGAAACGTTCTTTATCACAAATATGATTTTTCAAAGCTATAGGTCCTTGGTTTTGATCCACTGCCTTAAAAGTGTGGTTGTATATACTTTACTAATTAAAAAAATCTCAATCATATAGCAACAACATAGTTGAACAATGGGAAGGAGCTAGTCGTTTAAAAATCATGTCTTGGGCTCGAGTTCCATTCATGTGCGGTTATTTTTTTCAATTAAAACACGCGGCGTACCCTTATAGAATTGTTACATGTACTATAATACATATATTTTGTTTTGAACGAGTTTCAATAATTTTAGAGATGATTTTATTTTCTATAGTTTAAATGAATTCACGTGTGCTTATTGGACGTAATTCCTTTTTGATGTATATGTATGTCAAATAAGGTTTAAACATTTCAAATATATATTTAAGGCATTATGTGTTTTTAGCTCATATCCTAGAAATGGATAAATATATCAAAAGATAGTTAGGGATAACTCAAACTTTTATTTGCAACATATTGGAAAAAATGATAATAATATTAAAATATGGAAGAAAATTCTTATAATTGGGCATGGAACAATATTATTGATTCATAAGATTGACATAAATTTGTTAGGAGATTTCGCGAATGTTTGATATCGATATACATTGACGTACATCACTATTGTTATTTTTCCACACAAAAAAACAATTATTGCCTGTGCGTGCAAATTACTAAAACAATTACGTTCAGGTATGGTCGGTCTGTGAACTGTAGCCGACCTGGCAAAAGAACACAGAAATAGTTTGATTCCCAGTCCGATGTCTTTATATTTTTTATGACTAAAAATATAGGCTGATCGTATGTAAGAACTTAGAAATACATTTAACACAGACGTAGAAATTGCCTAGTGGTAGCGACCAAGGCATATAAGTGGCAGGTCCCAAGTTCGATCGTCTCTCGCGTCTTCTCATTTTTTCTATTTAAAAACCAGATAGCTTTTCTGTAAAAAAAGACCTTACAGCGGCCCAACTTCGGGACGACGCAGGGGAAAAGTTAAGCAGATCAGTGTGGGTCGCACGCATGACACGTCGAGTCATCCATGACGGTTTGGGTGGTGTATAGCTGGTCGATTCGTGATGGTATCCATGACAGTCCGTCCTAAGGGAGCCTGAGCTTGTTCTCATCTCACTGACCCGTGACGGTTTTCATGACGAGCCAGACAAATCCGTCATCGATGGTGACAGATCCTGAGAACGTCACCAGATATCCGTCATGGATTAATGTATTTCTTGTAGTGTATGCGGCCCCGCCTCTTACACAGTTATTCTTCCTTCGCCACGCCCGGCTCTTCCAATCTCCCTGCTGCCTCGACGCCCTGCTCCGCCTTCTCAATCCGACCTGTGCTCCGCCCGCTTCTCCGCCATGGCGCCGAAACAAGCCAAAAAGGGGAAGAAACCTCTGTCCTCGCCAACTGCGCCTCCATCCTTTGAGTCGGCGCTCGGGCGGCCTCGGGTGCTCAACAACGAGGGCATGGACAAGGTGCGCCCCATGCTTGCCTCCAGCTTCAACGAGTGGGGAGAGACGCCGACTTGGCGCGCGTCTCGCACCAGCATGGCTCGGGCAGTTACCGAGGTTCCGGTATTCATTGATGCCCTCTGGGCTGTCCTGATTCCTCCCTTCTCCGCCTTCTTCAACACGGTGCTCGAGCACTATCAGATCAACATGATCCATCTCGATGCTCAGGCTGTGACCCTTCTCACCGTCTTTGCCTTCATGTGCGAGGCCATGGTGGGCATCGCCCCCTCCGTGGTACTCCTCCGCCACTTCTTCTCGTTGCATCTCACCGGTCCCCGGCAGAGCTCAGGGTGCGTGGGTTTCCAGGCCGTGGCTGCGACGGCAGGCACGGGGATCGACTTCGAGCTCCCTTCATCCACGAGCGAGTTCCGTACGCGATGGGTGTTTGTTGACGCAGGCGTGCTCAACCCTCTACTCCAAGCTTCGGTGGGGCCTGCTATTCCAAACTCTGGCTGGGGTCATCAGAAGCTCATGAGCCCCTGCCTTGCCCCCGTCTGGGCCAGGCTGAGGTGGTTGAAGGACCTTGGCGTGACTGCGCCCATGGTGGTGAGGGAGTTCGTCAGGCGTCGAGTTGCTCCACTCCCGCACCACTCTCGCCCGATGTGGGACTTGCTCAGTAGACAGGACAACATGAGGTTTCACGAGGAGGGGCTTCCCCTTGCTGCGCGACAGACAGTGCTCACGGTCCTATCAGGTGTCCCTCTGCTAGACGAGATGCCCTGGAACAGCTGCATGTTGTACCGCTGCAAGAACAAAGTCACCTTTGCCGCGAACATGCCTTCCTTTGATGAGTGGGGGCTGCGCCCAGTCAGCTTGGTGGGGCCCCGCGAGAACCCCGTCATCGTGGTCCCCTTCTTCGCCGCCGGCGCCAGGCTCGCCCCAGGTGACGGTGCGGGGGAGCAAGCTGTGACGGGGGCTGGCGGCTCAGGTGCTGAGGAGCACATGTCGGGTGGTGATCTGGAGGCGTCGTCCTCGGGGGCCTGCGACCCCCCTCCCGAGGCGTCGGTTGCCGAGGAGATGCGACATGCGGCTCCCGAGGCTGAGGCTCTAGGAGCCTCGGGAGGTCGCAGTAGGAAGGAGCTGGGTTGTTCGCCTCACCTGGGCTCCCCTGAGGCCATCCCTCTTGGGTCTTCTTCGGCTCCGCCGCGCACCGGCCATCACGTGCAGCGCTTCGGTCGCCTTTGTGTGGACTTCGAGGAGCTCCGCAAGAGGACGGGATCCCCCAGCGGCAGCAACATCTTCGGGCCATTGAAGCGACGGAAGTACATCGCTATTGACGCGTAAGTACCTTGTCGCCGTGGCTTTTTGCATGTGGTCTTCTTATCCTGACGCCTGTCCTCCAGGGCTCTTTCCACTGAAGCTGTTGCGTCTTCCGAGAGGCGGCCTCCTCCTTCATCAATTCCCCCGTCGGCATTGAGCATTCCTGGCCTGCTTGCCGCCCCTGGAGCAGTGTCGATCGGAGGTATGTCCTCGCCCTTGGGACGTGCTGAGTCCGTGGTTTGGCAGCCCTTCGCCCACGGTCTGGCATGGAGATTGACGGGCGTTCCCAAGGCTCCACCTCTTCTCACGAGCAGTCGCTGGCTGACCTCGGTCTTCAGTTCCTCTTCAAGCAGCGAGCCTCGATCAACTTGGGCTCCTCGCGAGGATGGGCGGACGTCAGGCACGACGCCAGCCCCCATCCCCCAACCGGGAGGTGGCGCGCCACTTGATGCTCCACCCACAGCCCCCGAGGTGGAGGATGAGGCAGGTCGAGTGTTCGAGATCAAGCGCGGGCGTAGCATAGTCCGTCACGAGCTCTTCCAGGAGGCGATGGGCGTGATGAGCCGCCTTGGTGAAGAGCTTGCTGGTGTCAACTCGCGTCTTGAGGTTGAAGGTCTTCGGTTGGTGGAGGAGCGGCGCAAGCTGCGAGTGGCCATCAACCTTGGTCGCTGTCAGCGCGACCTCGAGAACGCGAAGGCCGAGGCATCCCTCAAGATTGCCAATGAGGCCTGCTCGCGAGCTTTGGAAGAAGCTCGCGAGGCCGATCGCCGCCGCGAGGCTGCGAAGGAGCGCGCGTGGGGGCTTCAGGCCTGGAGCGCGTCCCTTGAGTAATAGGTGGAGGCGTGCGGGGCCGCTCTTGCGTCACTGAGCGGGACGCCTGCGGAGGAAGAGGAGGTCCAGCAGCACGAGGAGACGCTGGCCCTGAGCGCAGCCTCGAGCTCGAGCGACTGGAGACGAGGGAGCATCAAGTCGCTCAAGCAGAAGATGCCATCGGGGCCCGCGAGGCAGGAGTCGAGGAGGAGATCAATCGCCGGGTGGCCGAGGTTTGCGCAGATCTGGAGGGCAGGTACGACTTGAAGCTGAAGCTCGCCGGTCTGGAGGTTGCGGGCAGGGCCGCCGCCCTCAGGCCCAGGTTGGACGAGGCCGACAGGCGTGCGGAGGCCATAGCCGCCGCCCTGGTTACGGCGCAGGCGGACTTAGCCTCCACCCGCGCCGAGCTGCTTTCCCTCCGGAGACAAGTTGACGACGCCGAGGCTGTCGCACGGCAAAATAGGGAGGAAGTGCTCCAATGCCGAACGCTGGAGCGTGAGCATGCTCCTATGCTTCAAGACCTTCGAAACAGGGCCAACACCGCCCTGGGTTACATCTGCGACGAGAACGCCCCGGCCCCTCACTCGAATGACTACGCCAGCCACCTAACCTTCTTCACCGAGGTGGTGACGCGCCTGGAGGCTGAATCTGGCCGAGCTCGACAGCTTGTGGAGGAGAGGGGCCGTGGCTTGCTTCGGCATGCCTTCTCCCGTGTCTTCAGCCACCTTCTGAATGCCGACCCCAACTTTGACTTCGACGCCGCCATTGCCCCCGTACCCACGGCCGTCCGGTGCCACCTGGCGCTTTGGGTAGAGGACCATGTCGACGCGTTGGTCAGGGCCTTCACATCGGAGGATGACGCGGTGGTGGTCGTCGCAGATGAAGGTGATGTGGTCGATGACGGTGACGGGGGCGTCGCCGACGGCGGTGGCGACACCGACGGCGGCGGCGACACCGACGAAGATGACGACGACGCGAGTGACGCGTTCGCGGGTGATGTAGCGAGTGATATCTCTGGCTGATCCCATGTTTGCCTATTGTTTCATCCTGCACGCAAAACTCGGGCATGGCCCTTGGAAGACTTTGTGAGAGCATTTTGAGAGGGGGAGCTCCTCGTGTAAGCAAATTGCAGTTTTTACTTTCCTATGCGATGTGGGTATATGTCCTCGTGAGCTCATGAAGCTGGGGGTGAGCTCCCCGGCGTGGTTTACCTTAGTCAGCGCCAGCTTAGGGCTGGGTCGTGAGACGACGAGTTCCTGAGAATCCTGTGGAGCTTATCGCCCCATTTGAGGGGGCCCCGTAAGAGGTGAGCACCAGGCCCAGTGCTAGCGCGTTCTTGACGAGCGTGCGCTTTGCACGGTCCGGCTCGCGAGGAGCTTTGCGAGGGAAAGGCGACGGACATGAGTCCCAAACCAAACGAGATCTAGAAGGCAAGAAACGGCTTGAACAAGAAAAGGCACCCCCCGCGTGCATCGATAAAAATTCAGCTTCAACTTAAGTCTAGATCCAGAAAGCAAAGCCACAGATAGAGAGATCCAAAGCAAAAGGCCGCGTCCGGCACCTAGTCTAGTCTTCGGGTCTTCAAGTCCTCTCACCAGCGCAGAGCTAAGTGCTACAACTAGGCGTGGGAGGGAGCCCCAGGGCCTGAGGCCGGCGCTCCTGAGACTCCGGGGCATGTATAGCCCCAACTCATTATTACATGAGTGTCACGGGTGGCGAGCATCATAGGCACCGGGCCTTCTTCACAGGTATCAGCCTTGCTTCATATCGCCAGACGAGGGCCCTGCCTTGTGCCACCCTCGACCTCCTTTGATCCGACCGGTCACCAGGACGACACAAAAGAGGGAAAGGGGACGCCAGCGGTTCCCTCGGCGACCACGGGTCCTCTGCCGGGGAAGGGTTGTAGAAGCACCCCGGCAGAGGGCCTACCTCCGAGTGTCCCCTGGTTTCGCGTGCGTTGGGGAGGGGCCTTGCTCCTGGCTCCCTCCCGGCGGCCCCCAGCGTGCCTCCCTTGTTGGAGCGGGTGCCGCCGTGCCAGGGTCGTCGATCGACGCTGCAACCTGATTCATCTGCAGCCCATGGTTAGCATAAGCCTGTTCCTAATAAATTAGCGGTACCCTATAGTTGCCGTTGTCGGTGTGATCGTTGTGGTTCTCCGTTGGTTCTTGGAAGGCTTTGACTCCTAGCGCCCCCTCTCCCCAATCTTCTCCAATGAATGAGCCAGGGTCGTCCTCTGGTGCATACCCTTGGTCCATCATGCGGGGCACGTAGGCTTCCGGGGCCGTAACCCCGAACACCTCGCCGTGGTGCCCCACGCTCCATGTTGCTTGGCCCATGGTGGCGTCCTGGGGATGACAGCACGGCATCCGGCTGGGACCGTGGGGAGCGACGCTTGCGCCCGCGCCCACCGCGGGCGGCATGGGGGAGTCGGAGCCCCCTACGCCGCTGGCCGTGCTGATGTTGATGAAGCCCCGGGGCGTAGTTGATGGCATGCGGATGTGGTGAGGTTCACCGCGTGGCCCTGCAGTGGCCTGGGGAGGAAGTCGATACCAGAAGGGTGGTGCTCCCAACGCCGCTGCATCCAGCAGCTCGGCAACACGCTCCAGCAGTGTGTCCCAACCACTTTCCATCAGCCTGCACCGCAGCAGCTCCCGTGCCATGGTGAGCGCTTACCGCATGTTCGCTTGCTCCCGCCGTGAGTGCGGTGCCATTGCTGCGGCATGGCACGCCGCTCTTGCGGCGGCTCGTACCTGCCGTGGGGTGAGGGTGGACGACACCTGGCCGTGCTGCCCACGCCCGGCAGGGTTTGGCGGCGCCCGTGCCGCCTAGAGTGGGGGGTCGAGACCTTCATGGGCAGGCAGCGCTGCCCGGGCTGGCCAGGCTGCCCAGCGGTCGGAGCCGGCCCTTGAGTCGCCGGACATCGTGGCTGAGGAGCATCGACGAGCTGGTCGATGGAGGAGGAGCTCCGGCACACCCCTACCTGGCACGCCAAATGTCGGATGTGGGGTTCCGACAAACCCTTAAGGTTCGAGCACTGGGGTGCACGTGAAGTCTTTCCTTCCAACTAATCTACGCCCTAGCTCGCTAAGATCTCGCGGAGAAACTCGCAACACAGAAAGACACGAGGTTTATACTGGTTCGGGCCACCGTTGTGGTGTAATACCCTACTCAAGTGTGGTGGTGGTGGATTGCCTCTAGGGCTGATGATGAAGAGTACAAGGGAAGAACAGCCTCCTAAGGTTGAGGTGTTCTTGTGAGTAGGCTCTCGATCAGGTTGGATCAGGCTAATATGAGATGAGGTGAGATGAGATGAGATCCGATCAGCTCAGCCTTTTCCTACTATGGTGGCTAGCTCTACTTATATAGGCCCTTGTCCTCTTCCCAAATATCGAGCGGGAAGGGACCCAACAACAGCGGGCAAATTTTAAGGGGGGCAGCTAGTACAAGCTATCCTGACAAAAGTGGTCCTCGCCTGCGAAAAGCTCTGGTGGTGACGCCGTCTTGGGCTCCACGATGACCTCCCTCTTTCCATCCTCCTAGTCTTGGTCTCGATGCACAAATATAGCAACCTTTGCCTGATGCCTCGGTACTCTTCGTCCGCGCTGGTCTCCTTTGCACCAAAGAGGAAATAAGGACCTTGTGCACTGGCGCCTGCCTGGTGTCGTGCGTCATGGCTCACGTCACAAGGGCCTGGTGAGGTTTGCCCCGCCTTGATATCTCCGCTCCTCGTGAGCCTGCCTGGCTAGGCTACTCCAGAGGAGGCCTTGCATCGTCCGCCTCACGAGGCTTGGACCGTCGCGAGGGTCTTGGATGCTTTGTTGGTGAAGATGGGCCGTACGGCCTATGGCTTGGCCACGCCGTGGACCGCATACAGGCAAGTCTGGGGACCCTCGTCCCCAGAACGCCGACAGTGGTGCCGCTGGAGACACCGCTCTCCTGAGGCTCTTGGTGGAGTAGCTGCTTCTTCTTCTTGGGGAAAGCCTCAGGAGGGTAGATGGCGCCTTCGTTGTCTGGATCTTCCACTGCTGCAGCCTGATAGGCGCGCTGGAGGGAGCACACCATGTGCTTCTCCTCGTAGATGATCATGATGATGTCGCGGTTCCCTGGCATCTTGGGGATGTTGTAGCCATGGTGGGTCACTGCCATGAACTTGACCAGGGTCGGATACCAAAGGACGGCGTTGTACGGGAGGCGGATGTGAGCGACGTCGATATCGATGAGCTCGGTGCGGTAGTTGTCGCGCTGGCCGAAGGTGACAGGGAGGCAGATCTTCCCTATCGGGGTAGTGGAGCCATCGGTCAGTCCTGAGAAGGGCTTAGTGGGCTGCAGCTGATCATACGACACTTGGAGGCTGTCGAACGTCTCGATGGAAAGTACATTATTGAGCCCTGCACCACCATCGATGAGGGTCTTGGTGACAATGACATTGTTGATGACGGGCGAGCAAAGCATTGGGAGGGCGCTGGCAGTTGCTGCGCACTTGAGTTCATCAGACGAGCTGAAGGTGATGGTGTGTCACATCCATAGTCCTGGTATGCACTAGGCTAGCCTTCATGTGTGCATCATGCTTAAATTTTCAAACGAACTTGAAATGGGGATTGATCAAACCCTAGCACCAGATCAAATCAAATAGGTTCAACATAAAATCATTTTCAATAAACCCAAAATGCCCTTTGAAAATGTTCATGATTTATGATAAAGGTGAAAACCTCTGCCAAAAATGATGAGCATATTTCTTGGAAATTTATGGATTTTTGATTTAAATCATATTGTATTTGAATTGGAGCATTTAATGTCTATAAATATTTTAAATGCTTCAATACTTCTGAAAACAATTGGGGGCTGTTGGAAATAATTCAAATAGTGCCCACAATTTTTGTCAGGATTTTACAAAATGAGTTAGTATTTTTACTAATTCAAAACAAATCAAAAATAAATAGAAAACAGAAAAAGAATTAGAGAGAGAGAGAGAGAGAAGGACTCACCTGGGTCGTCTTACCTGGCAGCCCAACAAACTAGCCCAGCCCACCAGGGGCATCCTTGTCTTCAACCTCTGCCTACTGGCAGAGGCAAGGCCGAGCACGGCGCTACGGCGCGGCACGCCGGCAGCTGCCTGCCTGGCTCCTCCTCGTCGCGCCCAGACCGCGCCACGACACCTCCTGACCCCCTCTCACCCCCCCTCTCTTGCTCTGGACCCCCTCCCCCTCCTCTGCTCTCTCTCCCTCGCACACACCCGAGCGGCCCGTCGCCGCCGACGTGCACCACCGTGGCCACCGGCCTCCACACGCCTCTCCGACGCACCAAGAAGCTCTGCAGCTGACCTCTACGCCATCTCCGCCAAGCCACGCGAGCGGACGCACCCTGCAGCAGCTCCCCCGACCTCTTCTTCAACCTCGGTCCACCGGAGATCCCCTTCGCCGCCCGCTCGCTCCGACGCTTCCCCGAGCCAAACGAGCCGCCCATCTGACTCCCTGTGAGCCCCACCATCATCCCCCCTCTCCCCGTGGTCGATTTCTCGCTGCAACACCGATGACCGCGAGTCCCGTATGCCGCCGCCGCACGAGCTCGTCGCCGACGAGGCTCCGGTGACCAAATGGCCCCGTGCGTGCCTCTGTTGGGTTCGTGAGCTCTCGTAGAACATGTAGGTGCAAACCGCTGGTCCTCCAGTGCGCCGTGTCGTCGATTCCGTCGACACCCGAGCTCCGGCCGCCGCTCACGAGCTCGCCGTCGTCGGTTCCGGCAACCACAGGCCCGACCACCACCACCGTTCGACGCGCGCCAGCGAGGGCTCTCCAACAAGCCCAAGCACACCTCGAACCGAGCCCTGTGGCGATTCCCGAGCACCTCCACCGCGTCTGTCCATGGCCGGCGGCCTAACTCTGGCGAAAACGCCATTAGACACTAACCTAATGACCCCCTGGATCCATGACAGGTGGGGCCAGCCCCTGTTAAGTTTTGGATTAGTTTAAATCTAAACCTAATCAGCACAGTGACATGGAATGTGGGACCCACAACTTAGGTTTGATCCCGGTCAGCTGTGTTGACCTGATGACATCATCTTGACGTCATGCTGACGCTGTAACTATTTTCTGAAATTTGAATAAATCAGAAAAGGTTTAGAAAATTCCAGAAAATAGTTAAAACTTCTAAAAATCATAGAAATTCAACCGTAACTCCAAATAAGATAAATTATATATGAAAAGTGATCAGAAAAATCCAATCTATCCATCTGTACCATTTTCATACATGTTTGAGCAAGTTAACCTCACTAATTTGGATGAACCATGATTAGGGCAAATTTCATAATAGGTTTGGAGTTGGAATTTGAAATAGTTTTGAATTCCACCTCAATTAAAATGACTTCCTGTTGCATTAGCCCAAATCACAGCATATTGCCATGTCATGATCATGCATCATATTGTTGCATTGCATTGATTGTGCTCTCCCTCTCTGTTGCCGGTATTCGTCCCCTCTCGATAGACGTGCTTTCGACGATGAGTTCAATGACACCGATCAAGAGCTATAATATCTTCAGAAGTGCCAGGCAAGCAAACCCCCCTTGTTCATTCCGATACAAATCCTACTCTCTCGCTCCTGCTCTCTTTTGCTGCATTAGGACAACAACGTTTCAACTGTACATGCTGCGGTAGCTGAACCCCTTTCCTCTGCATGACCTGTTATTGCCACAGTAAATAGATGAAACCCACTAGTATGAGTAGGAGTTGTTTGACCCCTGATGTGCCTACTCAATCATGTTTGTTTGTCATGCCTGCTACTGCTTAGATTTGAGTCAGGTCTGATTCATCGGGGATGAATTGGAATGTACTGAACATGTCCGACTGTTGAGAGCTAAGTGTGTGAACACGATTTGGTAAAGGTAGCGGTGAGAGGCCATGTAGGAGTACATGGTGGGTTGTCTCATTACAGCCGTTCTCAGGAACTGAGTTCTGTGTTTGTGATCCATGAACAGTTACTACCACACATTGGGTTCCGGTAACTGGGCCCCTCTCGGCTTATTAATCAACTCGATCTCTGTCCAGGAGTTGCAACTAGTTTCTGGTGTTTGTAGGTAGTGTTAGTAGTCTACCAAGTGGCACCCGGTACAGGTGGGCTTGGGACAAACTAGCACAGTGGCATGGTGTACCAAGTGGCACCCGGATGGTTGGCTTGGGAACCCTGCACACATCGTTTGTCGACGTGAGCGACACCCTGGCCGGATCTCCTTGCGGATGGAACCCGAATAGGCGATAAGCCTCGACTAGAGACTTGTTGGTTAGTCAGGTCATGGCCGACTCCCTCGCCCGGCTTCCGCTTGAAGGTTACCGAGGTACATGACATGTACAGGGCAATAAGTGGCGAGAGCGTGTGTGAAGAAGTACACCCCTGCAGGGTTATCATTATCTATTCGAATAGCCGGATTCCTCGGATATGGAAACTTGGACCCCTTACATAGTTCATAGACAAGTGAAAGTGGATACTCTAAAATGCGCAAGATAAGTGTGAGTGCTATGGATGGCGTTCTCGCAGGGAGACGGGATCGGATCCATAGTGGAGTATTGATATGGTGAATATGTGGACTCGTGTGCGCCACCTCAAAAGAGTTACTTGCAGTCGTAGTTCAGGATAGCCACCGAGTCAAAGCTGGCTTGCTGCAGTTAAACTCCACTACCCCCTTTGTTGATACCGATGCATATGTAGTTAGTTCTGATGTAAGTCTTGCTGGGTACATTTGTACTCACGTTTGCTTATGTTATGTTTACTAGAGAGACTTCAGTCTCGCTAGTAGTTCCACGTGGACTTCGACGTTTAGCTTGTTACCTCAGCTACGATCTTGTACCTTGGGAGGGTCTTGTAGTTAGTTAGGCTTCTGAGCCTTCTTCATTTGTAGTTGTCTGTACTCAGACAAGTTAAGCTTCCGCATGTGCTTGTTGCTTGTATGCTCTGTATGTTGGGTCATGAGACCTATGTTTGTAATACCTCGCTCCTCGGAGCCAAATGAATAATACTTGGGTCGTAGAGTTATGTTGTGATGCCATGTTGTATTTACACATATCGAGCATATTGTGTGTATGACTGAAATGCTTGGTACGTGTGGGATCCGACAACCTAGTTCTTCATCCTTGGTAGCCTCTCTTATGGGGAAATGTAGTCTTGTGCTTCCATCAGCCATAGTAGTCCGCTACAGCCAGGTTCACCGGAGTCCTGCTAGCCCAGCACTACTGCTCCGGAACACTTGACTGGCCGGCATGTGATTCACTTCGTTCCTATGTCTGTTCCTTCAGGGGAAATGTCACGCGGTGACATCCGGAGTCCTGCCTAGCCTGCTACAGCCCGGTTCACCGGAGTCCTGTTACCCCAGTGCTACAGCCCGGATTCACACGCTGCTGACCGACATGCTCGATGTTGATTCATGTATGCCTGTCCCCGTAAGTTAATGCCACTTTGGGTTCACGACTAGTCATGTCGGCCCGGGTTCTCTGTCATATGGATGCTAGCGACACTATCATATACGTGAGACAAAAGGCGCAAACGGTCCCGGGCCATGGTAAGGCGACACCCGTGGGAATACCGTGCGTGAGGCCGCAAAGTGATATGAGGTGTTACCGGCTAGATCGATGTGACTTGGAATCAGGGTTCCGACAGCTTTGGTATCAGAGCCTGACTACCTGTAGGATTACCAAGCCAAGCTGGTCGAAGTCGTGTCTAGAAATGCTTTAGTTATATAAGGGAATTGATTGTGGAAGGGAACGTAAGGCTCTTTTTACTCCTTATCCTCATGACCTTCTGATCTGAGTCATCTTATCTTTTTTAGGGGGTTAAGAACTAGGCTTCTCTTCTATCTCTCAGGATGACATGTTACTAAATCGTAGTTGCCTAGGATTGTTGGGTTTAAGCCTCAGTTCAGTTCCTACTAGTTCCGTATGTTGACCGTTGATCCAGGAACTTTGATATTGTGATGTTGAGTGGTTATTCCACCATTTTGCAGGATGTCTCAAATCCTTTTGAGCATTAACAGCCGTTATGTTGTCCGAGTCATCCCAGGTTTCTAAGTAGTCTGATGCATTTGCAAATCCCTTCTTCCCGTTCCGATGTCCTTTTGGGCCAGGTTAAGCACACTAGGCGGTCTGTTGAGGTACTCCATTGCCTTGACATATATGTTGGAGATATTATTATGACCCTAGATGTCTTAGAGGATCACCTAGTAATCTAGCCATGTTTTGTATCCCCAGCGTGATAATTCTGGCCATCATTCTTGAAAGCATCCCGTGATGCCATCTAGTTTAGTAGGTATTCTATCCATGGTTCCTGAAACCCATGAGTCATTCTGCACATCTCTGTTGATAGTGTTTGCTCATTCCTTTAGGATATTAGTAACCTTTGCGATAGTCCTCAAGGTCCATGGTAAATCCTTCTTTCAATACCATGCACTACTTATGGCAGAAGTTCCTTGTTGAACCAAATATCACAATCATAGTACTCTTGAGGAGTTCTCCATTCATAATTGTGATTCTGCCAGTTCTACCTTTCTGCATGGGTTGTCTGGAAGAAACCTGTTGAACTTGGTTCGACATACTAATCTATGCATCCACAACTCAGAAAAAATTATGTTCCTTTGAGTTGTTTCTCTTTAGCTGTATTTTGACCTTTGTCTATCAATTGATAGTAGGGACTGGTTGTGCATTTGTGTTATCGAGGCCTATTATTCTTGTGGTCCATCAAGCCATTCTATTCCGGAATGACTAGGGGAAACAAACTCCAGCACCTCATCCATTTCTTGGACTGTTCAAAGTAGTTGTATTTCGCAGATCAAAATGCTAATCCAGTTTTTGCTCTGTTCTACCTCGGAGTACTACCCCCTTTATGTTAGGATTGTCATGAGAATTGCACCATCTCTCATGAACTCTTGATGAAGTGATACTTCTTTCCATCATTTTTCATTCCTCGGTTCCGTGTTGTTGCAACCGAAATACCGACAAGTGAACCATGATGTGTGAAATCAATACTCCTAGCCACTAGTTGCTTGGTAGTAATTGGACAATACTCTCGTTCTTAGCGTGTTGGTTACTGAATCATCATTCTAAAATAGATTGTGCTACCTAGCCCTTATTTCGGTGCACTCTTCGATCAATGAGTTAGGATTATTCAATCCCTTGCCTATTTGATCATATCGTCTTGCTCTGAAAAGCAAGATTGTTCTCGAGCTTAGTAACATATCGGTGGTTCGTGATGTTCCGAATATCTTCTTGGAAGTATTACCAGGTTGTCACCTGACCGCTATGTTGAATTCATGATCATGTTGGTTTTCCTCCAAACCACCCATTCCCCAAGAATCTGTGTTGGATACCCCTGAGCTAGTTGGTTAAGCCAAACAACAACTTGGAGAGTTGGAAGAAAAAAGCTTGTCTGACTTAGTTCGTGTCAAGGGATATCTTTTGTGTGTGTGTGTGTGTGTGTTGATGAAAGATGATATCTTCATCGATTGGTCCTCGTGATTAGTTGTTGGACCTATTGTCTTGTCAAAACATTGATTTGAGTATGGGCTATCACCAAATCAAATCAGAACCAATGATGTTCGTAGTGTTGTCTTACTCGTGGTTGATCCTCGAGCATACACCATTATATCATTTGGTCTGACCAATGCTATCACCTTGTTCACATAGTCATGGAATTCCATCTTCATGGGAACCTAGATGAATTGTTGTTGAGCCCATCGACAACATCTTTATCTTGTCCATGATTCATGTCGAACATCTAAGTAGTGTTGGAAACTTTATAAGCATTGCCCTCATGTCCCGTTCATGAAGCATATGTCGGATGAAAGAAGTGACTTCCCCGAATACATCTGCACTTGATGCAAGTTGCCGCCGTGAATTCGAGAAAGTCAATGTTGCTTCCTTTGGAATCATCCCAAATCAGTCATGCATAAGTGCGAAGTATTCTATGGTTTGGTAGATTAATTACCTCCACTCCATATGTATTCCCTAGCACACCAAGCCACTAACTGATTTGTTCAAGGAGAAGAAGTTCCTTCATAAGAGCTAATCATATGACTTATGCAAGGACTTCGTTATCCACGATGATGGTTCCTCACCAGAACTTTGGTAGTGTTTTATTGTAAGACTACTCTGTGGTCATGCTTGTATTGGATAACATGTTCACATGTGTGTAGCAGAACCAACTCATGTTTTGGAGCTTGCTATCGTAGTTCATCTCCCGAGAGTCTCGAAACGTTATCTCGTCGACTTATGTTGCAACCTTTCCTTTTCAGACATGTTGTTTGAAATATTCTGTTACCAACCGGATCTGAATCTCAGACAAATATGATGGTTGGGACATTTCCAACATTTGCATTTTGGTCCCAGCTTGCATCTCAGTAGTTGTTGGTCAGAATCATCTTCAAAAGTGTACTTACCATGGGTCCCATCCATTTCCGATGATAAGCTAAAAATCATCCATTGCGTTGTCTTCAACAAGGTAGTCCACATCATCCATCCTAGTCGGAGTATGCCATTCTTTCGAACCCCTTCCAACGATCGATTGTGATTACCTCAGGCTGGTATAAAGAGTTTCAATGATCTTTGTATCAAAAGTAATTCTTTTTGCCACTTAAGGGCAATGCTCTACGAGTCACCTTTCCCTAAGGTGTCCCGTTATGGAATCATGGCAATTACCTCCTCGCTACTTTGAAACCATGCACCATCCTACTCCAGCATGGAATTGTTGCCTACCAATTTGAACCCCTGTCATCTATTACCTCCCATCTCTCTCGATGTGCGTTTCGTGTCTCAGCTCAAGAGGTGTTTCAACATCTCACTCCTTGAGTTGATCATGAGTTGCTCAATCTTTGGGAAGATCGATTCCTGTAGAGTTTCCTTATGTCGTCATCATGTTGGATGAAGATCTCAAAAGCAAATACGTCAAGATCAATTGGAGCAATGAATCAACATCTTCGAGAATGGCAGTTGGATCCTGAAGATCATGATAGTTTTGTGAACCCCTTTCCTCTTACCTCACTTCCTGAATCTCGGGACGAGATTCTTGTTTAGTGGGGGCGAGTTGTCACATCCCTAGTCCTGGTATGCACTAGGCTAGCCTTCATGTGTGCATCATGTTTAAATTTTCAAATGAACTTGAAATGGGGATTGATCAAACCCTAGAACTAGATCAAATCAAATAGGTTCAACATAAAATCATTTTCAATAAACCCAAAATGCCCTTTGAAAATGTTCATGATTTATGATAAAGGTGAAAACCTCTGCCAAAAATGATGAGCATATTTCTTGGACATTTATGGATTTTTGAGTTAAATCATATTGTATTTGAATTGGAGCATTTAATGTCTATAAATATTTTAAATGCTTCAATACTTCTGAAAATAATTGGGGGCTGTTGGAAATAATTCAAATAGTGCCCACAATTTTTGTCAGGATTTTACAAAATGAGTTAGTATTTTTACTAATTCAAAACAAATCAAAATAAATAGAAAACAAAAACAGAATTAGAAAGAGAGAGAGAGAGAGAGAGAGAAGGACTCACCTGGGTCGTCTTACCAGGCATCCCAACAAACCAGCCCAGCCCACCAGGGGCATCCTTGTCTTCAACCTCTGCCTACTGGCAGAGGCAAGGCCGAGCACGGCGCCACGATGCGCAACGCCGGCAGCTGCCTGCCAGGCTCCTCCTCGTCGCGCCCAGATAGCGCCACGACACCCCCTGACCCCCTCTCACTCCCCCTCTCTCGCTCTGGACCCCCTCCCCCTCCTCTGCTCTCTCTCCCTCGCACGCACCCGAGCTGCCCGTCGTCGCCGACGTGCACCACCGTGGCCACCGGCCTCCACACGCCTCTCCGACGCACCAAGAAGCTCCGCAGCTGACCTCTACGCCATCTCCGCCAAGCCACGCGAGCAGATGCGCCCTGGAGCGGCTCCCCCGACCTCTTCTTCAACCTCGGTCCGCCGGAGATCCCCTTCGCCGCCCGCTCGCTCCGACGCTTCCCAGAGCCAAACGAGCCGCCCATCCGACTCCCTGTGAGCCCCACCGTCATCTCCCGTCTCCCCATGGTCAATTTCTCGCTGCAACGCTGATGACCGCGAGTCCCGTATGCTGCCGCCGAACGAGCTCGTCACCGACGAGGCTC
>NC_053026.1:104723844-104790475 GCF_003073215.2 Triticum urartu | reverse complement strand
GCATAAGAAGGCATGGCTTAGCGTGCCAGCTTGCTGTGGAAAACTAGAAAAACTGAAATTATGACTGTGTCGTCCCGTCCCGTCAGTGGTGCGTCCCGTCCGTGCCGGGTCGCATGGTGGCACGATGGTCAAACGAGTGCACTCGAATCAACCAGATGAGGTACTCCCTCCCTATCAAAAATGATTCCACCACTCATCGTCTACCTTGGTTGGTGAGATTTTTGAATTAAGCCCTACAAAACGGAAAGGAGGTAGTACATGCATGATCCGCTATTTATTTGTGTAGGATCGAGTAGGTTATTTTTTAAATTGAGCCATGCAAGCCGGAAAGGAGGTACTACGTGCATGATCCGCTATTTATTCGTGTAGGATCGAGTAGGTCGGATAGTGTACGTGTAGGATCGAGTAGGTTGGATGGTGTACATGTAGGATCACATTAGCTGATGAACGTTCGCTGGGAGATAAGGCATTTGCGAATGTTTTTGCTGGTAGTTTCTTCAAATTCGCATGGCATTTTCTTCAGAGCAGCTTGTCAGTTTCTTCAGAGGTAGGCATTTTTATTCAAAAAACTGCCACTTCGGATCGTGCGTCATGACTAAAACTGCCAGGAGCGCATTAGTAGGCTATCTAGTGATCGATCAGTAACTTGTAAACACTGAGCGAATAGAAATAATGAACTGTTAGTAACTTGTAAACACTGAGAACATAGAAATTAGGATCATGTTGTGCACAACAGTAAGAGCCGATCCGTTAAAAATGTTCCCACGGGACTCACATGCCTGGCATTGTAATATGTTCACATTAGTAGCCCAAATTCAAAACCAACTAGTACGATTCCCATACACAAGATCAACATGTTAATGCATCTCAATGATTACCAGATCATATATAAATATGTAGCTCCAAAAGCAAAGATCTAGAAAAAAAACATATGTTCTTCCTACTAACATGGATGCTTCTCTTGGCCAACATTCAGTACAGAGTGAAAGACAAATTTGTTTGTGAAGTCTACAATTCCTTTTGCAAACGTAAGTGGTTTCACCAACAGCTGGAACCATGAGAATGAACCACACATGATGGAGGAACATCCACTGCAATATGATTTGGTCTTAGGCAAAATGATGCCCACTGTACAATCAGACCAAAGCAATGAAGCATCTAGTGTTGGCCAATAAATAGTATAGTACTACTTTTCTGCACTCCATGAACTAACTATCCAATCTTTCTGTGTCTATTTTCAAATGGCACTGCATGTAGTGACTATACTATTCTCTTGTGCAGTTCAACCAAAATTGTGGTCACTTTGTTTGTTTGCCAAATAGCAATGGGCAGACATCTCTGTCGACACAAATATCAAGCAGCTAGTAAACATATACCCCACCTTGTATTTTCGGTTTAAACATGTCTCTTCCGCTTAGCATCTGTCATGTTTTGCACTAGACAATTTGATACTGTCATGTTTTGCCTTGGACAATTTCATACTGAATTGATTTTCTGGTTCAGAGCAGAAATATAGCGCCTATTCTTCATCAGACCAAGGATATCCATGTTCGCAGTGATGGACGAGGTGAAATCGATACAACTGAAATTGAGCATCCAATCATGGAATCATGTCCTGCACCTCCAATGTAGGTCCACCCTACCAATAAATTCACATGCAAACCACTAATATTACTATCTAATGATAGTACAAAAGAGTAGCAAGATAGTAGCAAACCATGTACCTTCGTAATGAACAGCTCATAGTGCCACCAATTGGATATAAAGGTTTGGAAGAAAACATGCTCCTAATGTTGAGCCATTTGGACTTTTTGTGTAGTTCCACTAAAATCGAGCATCCCTATTTGCATAGATATTGAAAGTGTGATTACTATAAAAGTGGCACTAGTTTAAGCATAGACTCACAAATATAAGCATTCCAATTTCTTAATGGGAAAAGTTAGCAAGACTATTTCTAACCACCTGTTTGAAGCAATAAATAAGGCAACATTGTCTGATGTCAGGAAGGCATACATAGTTTTTTCTGAAAAAATTGAACCATTCCTGACCTTTCCTCTTCTTTTAAGAATATTTTGTGCAGTTCAACTAAAATAAAATAACATCACCGCCTTGACAATTCAGTGACACTGTACAAAAGGAAATGACTTAACATTACATCATGATGTCAGGTATGTAGTCGACAGGAATTAGAGATAAACATACAGACCCCCTCCGATAACATAATGAACATTAATTTTAACAAAGGTGTGACTAGCTTTACATGGATAATTTGAGTGAACTCTACACCCTCAGTTCCTTAATATAAAACATTTTCGCAGTTCAATTTAAAGTACCCGAACGTCTAGTATTTAGAAAAACAGGTAGTAGTTTTCTTGAGCACATATTTGGGAAAGCCTGCCACACTTTATATATGTCCATACGCTAATGCAACACCATTCGAATAGTACAAATATACACTAATCCAGTGGCTAGTGCAACAGTAGAGTAGTTATTTTATTGCAGGTTACAGTACAATGGTTTTACTGAACATATTTCCATAAGCTCTAGCACTAGAAGATTTCTATAAGAATTAACAATACAAAATGTAAATGTAACAAGTTTCAGCATTGGTATACTAGTTGTGCAAGAGCATTAAACCAAATACAAAAGTCCGAAGGTAACTAGCATTATTAACTAATGACAATATAAAAAAATTGCAAACCATGTACCTTCAAGGTAAATATCATTTTGAACTCGAGGGGACCTAAAAATTGCTATCCCGATCTTAATAATCAATCAAACATAAAAAATCGATCGAATGAATCAAGAGAACAGCCGGAGGAGGAGGTGCCCACTCTTGACCTTTCATCTTGTCTTCATAATTTTTTGTGCAGTTTAACCAAAATAAAATGACATCAGTGCCTTGGCATTTTGGTGATAGTGTACAAAAAAATGACTTATCTCATGAAAGTGAGGTATGTAATCTATAAACATTAGTAGTTGGTATATTGGTGGTGCAACAACATTAGAATGCCTTAGCTGAAAAATCTTTAGTACATCCACAATCAACAGCAAACCCTGAAATAATCCAGTGACATTAAATGGCATTGCTTAAATTTATCGGTGGCATTAGACTGAGTGTGGCATTAGTTAAATCTGGCATCACTTTAGCAATAGCATTGCTTCACTTGACCACTGGTGTTATACTAACAGCAAAAAAGTGGCAATAAGATCACGGGAGTCCCATTCGGACAGTGGGCGCACCAGTACGATGTACCTCCACAGACGCATAGAGTGGTGAGGGAGGTATGGTTGCTCAGAGCAACAAATATCCAGGCAGCATATGTGGATTACGTCTCATTTTTGTTCTCTTTAGCCACCTTTGTCCTATGTGAGGACAACAAACCGATCGACCTGGTCATTATCTATTGCGTTGTCATGCCTTTCTAACCTTCTTCAACCAAGAGACACGAGACTCGTTCCTTAGCTACCGATTTCCCCCTTTCAACCTAGATGCGGGTTCGATGCCTAGTCTCTTGGAAAGTACATTCTCCCTTCCTTTCCTTATTCAACCCAAACATGGATTAGTCTGCATGAAGTAAGGTTTCTTTTAATAGTGCAAATTGAGGTTTTTGTGTGTGTGACCAGCAGAGCAGAGGATAGCAAATTGGGAAGATGGTGGAGTGGAAAAAGATCCACATGCAGCGACATGGTAGATGGGGCAATAGAACAAGGGTATGGTTCAAAAAGAGGTAGCATACCTGAGGGTCGATGAGAAGTGGCTTCACTCGTGGTCGTCGTCCTCCTCACACACTACGGCAGCAAGCTTGGGGACGGAGGCCATCCCGCGTGGGCGCTAGGTCTGCGAGGACGGCCTTGTCGTCATTGCGTGACTTCGCTCGCCGATGACGAGTGCGTCAACGCTGCACGTCCTTTTCTTCCCTGGCGGATATGTGACCACCGGTGAGGAGGGAGAGGGAGGCCGTCTTTTTTAGATCTGGAGAGAGGGTGATAGTGTGAGAAGCAAGTGGGCATCCCTTAGTAAGAAAGCGCTGAAGCTCCAGCCTATATATCTTTTTTATATTTTCTCTGCATACAGTACCAGTTAGTTGTGCTTCAAAACTGAACGGCACGCCACTAAAAAAATAAAGGTCGATAACTAATGCAGCACCTCGGGCCAACGTGGCCAGATCGCATTTTGCACGAGAAATTACACACCATGTTTTGTTGACATTTGGTCCCATTCCAACATGTTAGTGAGACAACGGCGAGTCCTTTTGTACAATTTCCGAACGGACGTCTATGTAGGCCAGGGTGCCTCTTCGTGTATTGTGGCAACTGTCCATCGACTCTTCGTCTTTCCCTCTCGATTTGGAACTGTTGTCTCATGCTATTCGTCCCTCCTCCATTTGCCTTCACCCTTCCTCCTGCCATTGTTTGGTCGTCTTCTCCATGGAGGAAACGGGTTGGAAACGACCCCGTTATTCTTGCCCTGATCTGAAAGATGACATGGTGGAGGAACTCATTGATCGATGCGACGTCATCACCTCGGCTAGCATGGCAGGTTCATTCAAGACCATTCTCAACTCAACTAATAACATCATTACAAGGAACCCAAGGGCCTAGGAGCGGTTTGATCTCCCCTATCTTCTTCGCCGTGACCCTGCTGACTGGCGCGCGGATGACGGAGGCCTCACCCTGTGCAAGTTGATGCCGCTTGATAATGATACGTGTGATGTTAAGATGCCATCGCTTGAGGATAAGCCTTGGGCAGGTGCAAATGGAGATTGGGTTGTTTATATTGGTTACAACTGCGAGTGGGAACTTGTGAATGTGTACACTCATCACCGGGTTCCACTTCCAAAAATCTCAGACTGCCCAGAGGTTGAGCACACCGATATTCTATGTACGTTCAACTACGATCATGGTGACTGTCGTACACGGAAGATAGCAATTTGTTGAGTTCCCGACCGCTCTTGGGATTACACAAACTATGAAGTTGTTGCTATCTTCGACAAGCTTGTTGTCGTCCTTACTTCCACGCCTCAAAGTATATTGCTCAAAAATCAATTTAAGTACACGGATGAGTATTGTGATGCAATTCAATACGAGGGTCTTGTGTTTGCTGCCACCACTCATGGCACTATTTTTGCATGGAATCCTGATGCTTTCGGTATGTTTGTCTTCCACCGTAATTATAATTGTTTCATCCACATGCATGCGGGTTAGCTAGTTTCCATTTACTAATTAACCCTCTTGTGTTTCGAAGGTCCTGTGAACATTCCACCACCTATACTTGAAAACTTTTATAACCAAGGGGGAGATGACGATGATGATGATCACGAGCATGAGGACCCATATACTCAGTGGCGCCTGGCAACTTATTCTGATGGATCACCTATTCTTGTCTGTATATAGGGCACTGCTGATGTTACTAAGGAAGCAGGTGTTGTCTCCTATGGTCGCACTCTCCGGACCTATTCCAACATCCGTTGCAGGGTATTCGGGATGGACACTAATGTGCTAGCGCCAACACCTTCTCCCTGGTTTAATATTGATACTCTTGGAGGAAACTCACTCTTCCTTGGACAAAACTATCCAATGTGGTGAAAGGCGATACAGATGCTGTTGACAGAACGTTACTACCATTTATGAGAAGCAACTTTATCTATACCTCAGACATTGCTATGGTTCCCTATCGTGGCTATCACAATATGCGTCCTAATATAGGCCGCTTCAGCCTGGATGATCAGTCCTGCGTTGGTCTCGAGATTGACAGTAGCTGGCCCTTTCTAGAGAATCACTTCTGGTTCAGAGCAAGTGTTTCCAACACCGACGAATGGTTGAGCTGAAGTTCGTTTCATTGCTTATTATTTGTTGTGTGATGAAAACTTTAGTATTTATAATGTATCCACGTTGTCGTTGTGGATTGATGACCTGGTGTATCTAATAAAATTATATGCCTGTGATAAACTTACTGAATTTATGAATGGCTTTCGAGTCGCTTCTCTGAGTGGGTGCCGCAGTGAGGCAAAAATATATATTCTGAATACATAATTGTACGTGCATTGCAACAGGTTATCGGATGAGTCCAATCAACAATAATACTATTATTTGTACTAGCTTCACATGCTTCGCGCGTTGGGCGGTGTTTTTATTGTAGCTGTGAATACCATCATCATAGGTCCTCGTATGAGTCCAGTAGAAATTGCATTCTAATGTTTGGGTTCAAACTTCCAAAACTGCTGCACTATCTCTACGTCTACGTATATGTAATACAACAAGTTTTAAACTTGAGACTAGCCACCCACCCTCAGAAAGAACACTTTTTAACCTAGCACAGACTGCAGGAAATTTGGCCACAGTGTGAGGTGGGACATATGTTAATGTGTTCGTTGTATGTAACCAGCACCTCGAATCCTCGATATATAGTAGGGTGGCATGGGCCAGAACAAGCATTCACGTCCAGGAGTACGACACACACCACCAGCACGACTTCCATCTCACACCATATTTCTTGGAGTCCATGCTACAGCTATCTCTTCAATCTCCTCATTTCTCTAACTCAGCCATCGTGAGGTGGGCGAGGTGGGGGTTTGCTGATAGTCGGTTTCCTCAACTGCGGTCTCACTTGTAAGGCCAACTCCAATGCACGACCCCAAATGGACCTTCGTTTTTCCTGGATTTTGTTCGTTTGGTAGGGCAATGGGGTCGTGTCCGGGCCATTTCTCAGATGCGGTGGCCGTGCGCCCAACGCGCAGACGCATCTCGGCCGCGTAGATTTTTCTTTGCAAACACATATCTTTTTTTCATCATTGATTTTTGGTACATGGAAATACATCACCAAATTTTGACTAGAAAAGCAAGACCAAAGAAAACAAGAACCACAAGAATACATTTTAGAAGATATCCAACTTCCATAACTGCTCCTGTAAGTTGGATTAGTGCCTTCTCGATGCATCCATTATTGATCTGCGGAGGCTCGATCTTGCGTGCTTCTTTATTCTTCGAGTGTAAAGAAGTAGATGTTGCTTCCTCGCATCTAGTCTCATGTCTAGCCTCTATTCTATCAACAAGTGCACTAGTCTCATCTCTAGCCTCCATGCTAGCTAAAAGTGCTAGAACATCTACTAAATTGCACTCTATCAATATATCGATGTACAATTCTTCCCAATACCAAAACTTGCATCCATTCTACACAATAAAATTTTAAGTTAGCACAAGTAGTCTAATCCGAGAGCATAACCGAAGCTAAAGTAGCACATACCCCATCGGTTGAGCACTTGATGAACACCCATTTGGGATGTTCCAGTGTTGTAGACACGCGGCGCAAGACCTTCTTTGGGCAGTCGTCGCATGTAATGAGTGGCAATAGTGCGCCGACGAGCTTTTGGGCCAGCACCAAGCCCGGCCGACCGTCATTCATGTATCTGCCGACGGACCCGACGGTGTAGATCCGAGCGTCTAGAGGAGGAGTCGGTACCAACATGCAGCCTTGCCGGGGCCTTTCGGCCCGATGCCCGACCAGTCCACGGCGTGGTGCGGCCTCCCATAGCCGGGCAAGCTCAAGCCCGACTGGATCCGCTCCAAATCCGGCCGCCAGGTGCACAAAACACGTAGCCATGGTCGGGTAGCTCTGGGGCGTCGAGGGAAAGGGGTTGAGCGAGCGCGCGTCCGAGCTGCACGCGCTGGAGTTGGCCTAGCTGCGTGGCGAACCAACCGTGTGGGGCGCAAAGTGGCCTCGCGGCTCTAGGTCTGACAGGACGGCCTTCTCGTTAGTGTGTGACCTTTGTGGCAACCGTCCGCTCCCCGCTAGCCTCTTTGTTGACATGTGGTCCCATTCCAACATGTCAGTGAGACGACGGCGAGTCCTTTTGTACAATTTCCGGACGGACGTCTATGTAGGCCGGGGCGCCTCTTCATGTACCGTGGCAACCGTCCACCGCCTCTTCGCCTTTCCCTCTCGATTTGGAACTGCCGTCGCACGCTCTTCCTCCCCCCTCCATTTTCCTTAACCCTTCCTTCTGCCATTGTTCAATCGTCTTCTCCATGGAGGGAACAAGCCGGAAACGACCCCGTTATTCTTGCCCCAATCTGAATGATGACGAGGTGGAGGAACTCATTGATCGGTGCAACGTCATCACCTCGGCTAGCATGGCAGGTTCGTTCAAGACCATTCTCGACTCAACTAAAAACATCCTTACAAAGAACTCAAGGGTCCAGGAGCGGTTTGATCTCCCCTATATTCTCCACCATGACCCTGGTCACTGGCGTGCAGACAATGAAAGCCTCGCCTTGTGCAAGTTGGTGCCGCTTGATAATGATACGTGTGATGTTAAGATGCCATCGCTTGAGGGTAAGGCTTGGGCAGGTGCAAATGGAGATTGGGTTGTTTATATTGGGTACAACTGCGAGTGGGAACTTGTGAATGTGTACACTCGTCACCGGGTTCCACTTCCAAAAATCTCAGACTGCCTAGAGGTTGAGCACACCGATATTCTACATACGTTCAACTACAATCATGGTGACTGTCGTCTACAGAAGATAGCAATTTGTCAAATTCCCGGCCGCTCTTGGGATTACACGGACTATGGAGTTGTTGCTATCTTCGACAAGCTTGTTGCCTTCCTTCATAGTTCGACTGGATGGATATTGCTCAAAAATCAGTTTCTATACATGGATGTGTACTATGATGCAATTCAATACGAGGGTCTTGTGTTTGCTGCCACCACTCATGGCACTGTTTTTGCATGTAATCCTTATGCTTTCGGTATGTTTGTCTTCCACCATAATTATAATTGTTTCATCCACATGCATGCGGGTTAGCTAGTTTCCCTTTACTAATTAACCTTCTTGTGTTTCCAAGGTCCTGTGAACATTCCACCACCTATACTTGAAAAATTTTATAACCAAGGGGGAGATGACGATGATGATGATCACGAGCATGAGGACCCATATACTCAGTGGCGCATGGCAACTTATTCTGATGGATCACCTCTTCTTGTATGTATACTGGGCACCGCTGATGTTACTAAGGAAGCAGGTGTTGTCTCCCATGGTCGCACTCTCCGGACCTATTCCAACATCCATTGTAGGGTATTCGAGATGGATACTACTGTGCTAGGGCCAACACCTTCTCCCTGGTTTAGTATTGATACTCTTGGAGGAAAATCGGTCTTCCTTGAACAAAACTATCCAATGATGGTGAATGATGACCCAACTGATGTTCACACAATGTTACTACCATTTATGAGAAGCAACTATATCTATACCTCGGACATTTTTATGCTTCCCTTCCGTGGCTATCACAATATGGGTCATGAAATAGGCTGCTTCAGCCTGGATGATCAGTCCTATGTTGGGCTCGAGATTGACAGTAGTTGTCCCTTCCGAGACAGACTCTTCTGGTTCAAAGCAAATGTTTCCAACGCCGAGGATTGGTTGAGCTGAAGTTCATTTCATTGCTTGTTATTTGTTGTGTGATGAAAACTTTAGTATTTACTAGAATCTTTTGTTGGAACTAATCTATAATCCAACATGTATCCTCGTTGTCGTTGTGTGTTGATGACTTGTTGTATGTAATGAATGGTACATTTGCATATGCATGTCATAAACTCAATTTATAAATGGTTTTCGACTCACTTTTTGGAGTGTTAGTGTCGTAGTAGTATAGCCAACATCCGGTTATATGAAGTTGCCACATCACATAGAGCCAACCAATAGTTAGTTCTAGTTAGATCAACTAGAGCTAGGTGTCACATGGAGGCCGAGAAATATGGTGATAGCGTGACTGCGTGAGGTGGGCTTGTACGTAGTATGATGTAGGTACAGGGCTTGCCATGTTTCCTACTCCTCCAGTGTAAATGTGGAGAAGATTTGGTCGAGTTCTTCCTTCTTTTGCCGACACGTGGGACATCTAGCATCCAGGTCATGTCATGCAAGAAAATGGAGTGGTAGTTGAAGCCATGTGATGTGCATCTTGGGTTCAATTGTAAATAGAATCTTACTACTATTTGGTAACTCCAAAAGCGGCCATCAAAGATCTTTATTGGATTTGTTTTTCATCACCAGCACGTTGAGGTGAAAGATGTGCAGGTTCAGTGGGTCCTGTTGCGTTTTCACTGACATGTGGGACCGCATGCGAGCAAACAGATGATGGGCTCCACGCGTCTGTTGGCTTGCTGAGAAGAGAGATAGAGGAGGGCTGAGCAGGGACTCCAGGAAATTTGTTCTACGTAACCAGCACCTCGATATAGGCTCGATATAGTGGGGTGTCATGGTCCATAACTAGCATTCATGTCTAGCAGTACGGCACACACCACCCAACAGAGTCCCATATGACACCAATTTTCTTGGAGTCCGTGCTACAGCCATCTCTTCTCCCTCATGTTTTCTCACCAATCATGCGCAGGTGGGGTGGGGGTTTGCCGATAGTCGGTTTGCTCAATTGCGGTCCCACTTGTAAGTGAAAATGCAACACAACACGCATTCCCCCTTGAGCGGCGTGCCGGACCAACCGTGTGAGGGTGCGACGCGAACACAGCAGGCTTTTCCTTTTGAACTTGTAACTTGTAAAATTTGGTTCTGCTCCATGGCGCGACCGATAGATAGAAATAACGATTTTCCCTAGAGTAATGAGAAGTTTGGTTCTGACGCGGTTCATGCATGGAGTACGTACGAAAATTATGAAGTTGATGCGAAAGGTAAGATAATTACTAGTAGTGCCATATACTACTACATGGATTTGATGGAAAGATAAAGATACATACAGATCCATCAATGACATCCTCCCGCCCTAGTGCGCCGGGTCACCAACCGACGTGTGAGGAGCAGCGGCATTGGCGGCGAGCTCAACGTGCTTCTGAACAATGCCGTCCAAGGTTGCCCTGCGGTCCAAGAAGGCCAGCGACCTATCGTCCTCCTCCGGCACGTAGTAGTCCTTGTGGACAATTTGCACGTAGACGTGGGTGATTATGTCGACGGTGTCTTCATGCACCAGGCGCTGCGCGGCGAGCACGACCTCGAGGTGGACATTCTCCGACTCGATGGCGGACAATCGCAGGGCCACCAGTGCGTTGAAGAGGTTGTCACCATAAAGGCCGTTGAGGGTGGCGGGCATCGCAGAGCCTGGGTGGGTGGGCTGGAGGCGTACGTCAAGGTTGTCCGCAAGCTTCTTGACGATGGTGAACTTATCGAGGAAGCTGACGAGGACCTCGTTGAACAAGGAGACGAAGCTGTCGTCCAAGCGATCTATCGCCCTGGTGGCCTCAAACACGACCTGGAGACTTTCCTCAGTGTCGGGCTGTAGGCCGGCGTCGTGGAGCATCTGGCACAGCCGGCTGATGCTCGCGCTCATCGCCTCCATGGGTCTAGCTTCTAGTCAACTGATCTTGCGATTGGAGTGATCACTCTTGCCCTTGGTTAGGATGCGTAGGTGCGTAGGATTTCATAGATTGGACTGGCGGGGAGCCTTTATACGAGAAGTGTAGACTACGTAGCATTCACGTGTGTGTTGGCCATCTACTCCTCGGCCCTCTACTGCACCTGCCTTTGGTTGTATGATAGGTGGGCCAGCCACCTATTGGGCCCAAGTGTCATACACCCAAAGGCAGGTGTAGTAAATCAATGAAGTTGCGCCCCCCTCCATGCCGGTGCAGTACAGTCATCTCACCGGACCTCTAGTTGGGGCCAAATGAGAGAACTTTGATGTTTACTGGTTTATTTGTCCCCTTTGCATTTTGCGCCAAGTTTTGACCTTTGATTTAACTAATAAAATGTTAATGCATGTAACCAAAATTGTTGTGTAAATCACCTTACGAAAACCAAATAATCCCAAAACACTTAGGCACGGTACATTAACTCCCTCCTCGTTTGTTATTTCGTGACATATCAACCAATGAGAGATGTGGGCCGTGCATGCTTTCAATGACTTGAGACTACCAAACATGACATGCAGTGGTTAGTTTCCCTTCATCTTGGTCACGGTGCACAACCTAAGAGCATGGTTAAAAGTATAGTCAGCTGCTGGCTATATGATGTTGCCATGTCATATAGAGCCAGCACTTGTAGCCACTCATACAATAAGGTTAGCTATAAGGCTGGCTATAAGAGTACTACTTCTTCTCATCTTGTCTCTCTCTTTCTTCATATTTATTGTGTCGGCCTAGGAATCCGCATATAGCTAGGCTCTTGCATGAGAGCCCACTCCTCTTTTTCACATGCTCTAAGATGACTTATACACCTAGACGGAGGGAGTAGTCTCAAGTCATTGGATGCATACACACCCCACATCTCGTATTGGGTGATTTCTTTTTTCGTGGCAAAAAACAGGGAATGGGGTGGGTAGTTAATGCACCGCGCCTAAAAGTTTCGGGATTACTATTTGGTTTTCATAACGTGACTAATGCACCAGTACGGAGGGAGTACAATAGTAGTCTTTGATTGCATTTTTTAGTTGGTAGCTTACAAAGCTGAGCGCTCGGTGAGTACAATAGTAGTCTAATTGATGAGACTTCAGATTTGAGCCATCTACCGGAAGGAATAAAACAATACACCATGTATTTATTTACATAGGGAGTAGTACATTTTTTGTGACATGCATTACTAGATATTGCTAGTCAAATACTAAATCCAGATGGACGTGGTAGTACTACTAAATCCATACGGTGGTGCTAGTACTAGTAGTAGTACTACCAATGTAGTAGTACTGTAGTACCCGTTGGTCAAATTATTAAGCGCTGCTCCTCATAGTGAAGTGACAAGACCCTGCGCTGGAGATGACACCTATGTAGGCGTCGTGTTTGGCATACCATAGTCAGCCTCGCCGTCTGCAGTCACTATCATCATGGCTGTAGAGCTAGCCTGCTTACAACTAGCCGCGTTTGACATAATTTCTCGTGCATAGATGCCCGTGCATTGCACGGAACACCAAGATTGGGGGTGGACGGCGCCGGCAGCGGCCATCACACCAGATTTTTCCATGGCCTTCTAGATGTGGTGGGGAGGAGATAAGGCTGATTGTGAGATATAAGGAGTTGTTTGTAAATAGGGAACAAGTGCGGGCATCTTTTTGCAAAACTGCAGAAGTTTGGTTTGTATGCGTCAGATCTAGATCCGACGGCTATTGGTGAAAGATGGCAGGCACAACATCATCACCAACTCAGGACCTCTTTGATTCACAGGATTTTGAAAACGCGGGAATAGGACATGGCAATATTACAAGTTTCAAACTGATATTACAAATGTTAGGAGTAATGGTGCACCTACGAAGAGGGAATTACTAGGAAGTTTACGTAAGAACTTTCCTTACTTTAGGTGGATGCAGCATTATCATACAAACTAAAATCCACCGCCCTGACAAGTCACTAATGGGCAAATAAATTTTTGAGTCTCTGGCCACTTGATGTTTCAAAAACAAATTTGGCTTATGCGGAGACTTTGTCATTTAGGCTTAGACGCTTGCAGTGATCAGCACACCATTCATTGTTGCGCCAGAGAACGCCAAACCTCATTACCTTGAGCATACTTGCCTCCAGAACAAAGAACCTGGCCAATTTAATCTCAGATGTGCTGCCTCAATAGTCAATCAAATCAATTTCTGTAAGATGGAGATCAAGGCATTCGATGAGATTGTTATAGTGCAGCACATTTTTCACTTTCGGGTCTTTTTTCATCTACAAAAGAAGAGAACATATTAGAGGAGCTGGCTATATAAGATTGTCGTGTCATCAAGAGGTACCAATATCATTCGCTCATACGATAGGGTTGGCTGGCTAGTGATATTTTTTCACTCTCTCTCTCTTTCTCTTTCCTCTCATTTACCTAGGAGCACGTGAAGAGCTTAGGCATTTGTTGCCTTCCACTATGTGGCCGATGCCATATTTCTAAAAAGTATAACACATAATACGCATCGATGTCAAATCAAAAGATTTTGGCACTGCTCTCGCGATGTGAGAGAGTTGGCACCGTTGTGCACACAGACCCACATGTATAAACAAATCAATCAAACCAACTACACCAGACTCTCACTCTCCCAAACAAGTGTTTTTTATTGCCTCACTCCTCTCTCTCTCTCTCTCCCACGCAAGTGTTTTTTCATTGTGTGAGTTAATTTGGCACTGGAGCAAAGTAGGTGATCCAGATTGGGGCACCAGGTGGGCAATGGAGGGGCATCGATGCCAAATGCATCACAAGTGAATTTGGCACGTGTTTTGGCCTACATAGTAGAGGGCTGTTATAGCCCACTTTTGTACTACCTCGTATTTAGTGTAAAATTTTGACCATAGATTTACCTAAGAAAATGCCAATGCATGTCACCAAAAATTATACCATTTGACATTATGTTCAAATATGAATCCAACAATATAATTTTTAGTGACACGCATTAACATTTTGTTAGTTAAATCTATGGTCAAATTTTGATACTACAAAATAGGAAGAGTAAACCAGGATGGAGGTAGTACTTGCCCTTAGGGTAACCATAGAGTTACTAGTCTAAGTTACTTTCCACTATGACTAGCCTAGGATACTATAGTAGTACAACAAAAAAATGATGCAGGTGATCACGTGAGAAAAAATACTAAAAACATTTCTCTCAGTGCAGTGCATAGATGCAATTTTAAACACTACACTTGCCATCATAATTTGGGAAAATTACGAAAAAAATTGAGTTACATTGTGACTACCATTTACTAATAGGAAAGAAGTATCACCTCGATGAGTATCTTCTCCGTGCACAGAAAGCATGTAAGTAATCCGACAACTTGATCCAGATTGGGGCTGATAGATTTTATTGCCAGGATCTTCATTGTGCGCATAGACTGGGTCAAGCTTGTGGGAATCAATTTTTGGAAGACAGTCGTAAATACATCAAGAACGGATTTTAAAATGTGAATTTCAAGAAGATGGAGAAGAAGATGAGTGTTGTACCTAAACGATTACAGATCCAACAAAGAGTTCCGAGAATTTGGCAGGCGAGTACACCAACGCTATCAATTTCGACGTGTCAATGACCCTGATTTTTGTTGGACCTTCTAGATCAGATACAAGCAATCTCTCAAGGAAAGGCGCATTCTCAATGACCATAACATGGAAAACTAGAGTGATCTCTTCCCAATTGATATCTTGTTGCGGGGCCAGTAAGACACATAAATCCATCGGAGATTCGTCGAGGCAATATGGAGGCTAATGAACCCGTGGATCTGCTCCAGACAAAGGTACTCGAGCACAGTACAGCTGCGGAGCAGGTGCTCCATAGCCTTCTTTGAGATGCCAACGTCGAAGAGGTCGAGCGGCTTGAGTTGAGGGAGAAGAAGGGCGGGTGCGACATTAATCTAGGGAAGATAGCAGGAGCTGAAGCTGGCGCGGCGCAGCGTTGGCGTGAGGCGGAGCGAGGACGGATAGCGACATCATCCAGCTTCAAAGCTGAGCTCCTCAAGCTGATCTATGGTGGGGGATAAGAACCACTCGTCGAACTTGGCTTGGACCTTGCAGTTGGTACTGAACATGCAGATGTCAAGGCGCCTGGCTAGCCCAGGGTGCGATGAAAGGATCTTGGAGACTATGGCCATGCGTTTGCAATCCCCATCGCAGAGGCAGTTGTCGACGGTGAGGTTGAGGGGCACGCGGCTCCAGAGGGGGCACCATCCCCAGGAGAGCAGGGCAGTCCGCATGGCAGATTTTGTAGGGAGGCTGCTGATGAAGTCCAGGCTCACCAGATGCGGTGTTGGCTCGAGCTGCCTCCGCTTGTTGGCTGCCTCGCCGTCCATCTCAGTCGGCGGCGACGCCGGTGCACACGTGTGCTAGTGTGTGTAGTGTGATGGCCTGTTGGGTGTGCGCGAGTGCGTCCTTCTGTGCATGTTGTCGCGTAGTGGTGAATTGTGCGCGAGTGCGTCCTTCACGCGGAAGAAGTGTGCTCTCAATTTACTAGCATGCAGGATGCTACCCCGAGTGGTTTCAACTTTGTTTACTTCATCGCGTGTCAGATGGGCCTCTAGTTTACTTATTTTCACCCACTGCCACATGGGCCAGCACACGAAGATAGAGAACACGAGCTGACAAGCACTGGTGTGCGTCGGTGCTATACAAACAGTTTTAAACCCCTTTCCGCGATGGCATTTGGAACCGTCGCCTAGTGAGTGTGGGAGATAGGGGGGTCCTTCCCACATGACCCAGAAACCGTCAGGGATATGCCCTCCTGGCACACACGCTTGGCAAAATGAGGTCGTGTGCGACCGGCGAGCGCTCAAATACGGAAATACGTACAGTAGAGATAAAAATACAATTATACAGGCAAAATTGTTTCTGGTCGCAAGTACATCCCACACAGTTAGTCCCCGCTAAACATTTCCGTTCGTATGTACATCCCACATAGTCGCTCCATCAAAAATGTTTCCGTTCACAGGTACTGAGGGAGTCCTGGATTAGGGGGTCTCCGAACAGCCGGACTATCTCCATTGGCCAGACTGTTAGACTATGAAGATACAAGATTGAAGACTTCATCTCGTGTCTGGATGGGACTCTACTTGGCGTGAAAGGCAAGCTAGGCAATACGAATATGGATATCTCCTCCTTTGTAACCGACCATGTGTAACCCTAACCCTCTCCGGTGTCTATATAAACCGAAGGGTTTTAGTCCGTAGGACAACAATCACAACATACAATCATACCATAGGCTAGCTTCTAGGGTTTTAGCCTCTTTGATCTCGTGGTAGATCTACTCTTGTACTACCCATATCATCAATATTAATGAAGCAGGACGTAGGGTTTTACCTCCATCAATAGGGCCCGAACCTAGGTAAAACATCGTGTCCCCTGCCTCCTGTTACCATCCGGCCTAGACGCACAGTTCGGGACCCCCTACCCGAGATCCACCGGTTTTGACACCGACATTGGTGCTTTCTTTGAGAGTTCCTCTGTGTCGTCGCCGTTAGGCTTCATGGCTCCTACTATCATCGATAGCGATGCAGTCCAGGGTGAGACTTTTCTCCCCGGACAGATCTTCGTATTCGGCGGCTTTGCACTGCGGGCTAATTAGCTTGGCCATCTGGAGCAGATTGAAAGCTACGCCCCTAGCCGTCAGGTCAGATTTGGAAGTTTGAACTACACGGCCGACATCCGCGGAGACTTGATCTTCGATGGATTTGAGCCACAGCCGGGCGCGCCGCACTGTCACAATGGGTTTGACCTAGATCTGCCGCCGAGCAGTACCCCAGAGGCCGCGCCCTCATCAGCTCTGACCCTTAGCTCGGAGCCAACTATGCCAATCGAGGACGGGTGGTTAGACACCTCCTCAGAGGCTGCAGTCTCAACGGCGATCGAGCCGAACCCCAGCCTAACCCTCTGCGCAGGCCGTGACTCCAAGGTGTCGGACTCTTTTCCGGACTCCAAACCATCCGCGCCCCTGCCAATCGAATCCGATTGGGCGCCGATCATGGAATTCACCGCCACGGATATCTTTCAGCACTCGCCCTTCGGCGACATTCTGAATTCACTAAGGTCTCTCTCTTTGTCAGGAGAGCCCTAGCCGGACTATGGCCAACAGGATTGGGATGCGGACGACGAAGAAATTCGACGCCCACCCACAACCCACTTAGTAGCCATTGTCGATGATTTAACCGACATGCTCGACTTCGACTCCGACGACATCGACAATATGGACGACGATGTAGGAGACCAACATGAACCAGCGCCTATAGGGCACTGGAAAGCCACCTCGTCATATGACATATACATGGTGGATACACCCAACGAAGGCAATGGCGACGAGATAGCGGAGGATGACCCCTCCAAGAAGCAACCCAAGCGCCGACGTCAGCGGCGCCACTCTAAGTCCCGCCAAAGCAAAAGTGGTGATACCGGCACAGGAGATAATAACACTCCGGATAGTGCTGAAGACAAACAATCCCCTCCAGCAAGATTTAGAGCAGGAGGATGGCGGAGCCAGCTCTCCTGAGAGAGCAGCAGACGGAGAGGAGGAGGATGACAATTACATGCCCCCTCTGAAGACGAGGCAAGCCTCGGCGACGGTGAATTCGTCGTACCAGAGGATCCCGTCGAACAAGAGCGCTTCAAGCGCCGGCTTATGGCCACGGCAAATAGCCTGAAGAAAGAGCAGCAGCAGCTTCAAGCTGATCAAGATCTGCTAGCTGACAGACGAACTGAAGTCCTCGCGGCCGAGGAATATAAACTCGAGCACCCCTCCAAGAATTACCCAAAGTGCAGGTTACTACCCCGACTGGAGGAAGAAGCGCATGATACGGCTGATCGGCCACCTCGTGGCCGCGATAGAGAGGCATTCCAGCCAAAAGCTCATCCTCCACCCCGACGCCATTCAAATAAAAAGGCATGGGGAGATACGCCAGACCTGCGAGACATATTGGAGGACAAAGCAAAGCATGCAAGATTGATCTACGGATCACGACGGCGCACCACTCTGTGAGACGATAAACGTCACGCCGGATACAGTAAAAGAAAATTCGGCTGGGCCGAACACAGCGGGCAAGACCCATTCAAGCTGCGTCGCGATATAGCCCAATACAGAGGCACCGCACACCCCTTATGCTTCATAGACGAAGTAATGGAACATCAATTCCCAGAAGGTTTCAAACCTGTAAATATTGAATCATACGACGGCACAACAGATCCCGCAGTATGGATTGAGGATTTCCTCCTCCACATCCACATGGCCCGCGGTGATGACTTACACGCCATCAAATACCTCCCACTAAAGCTCAAAGGACTAGCGCGGCATTGGCTTAACAGCTTGCCAACGGACTCCATTAGTTGTTGGGAAGATCTGGAAGCCGCATTCCTCGACAACTTTCAGGGCACTTATGTGCGACCACCAGATGCCGACGACTTGAGCCACATAATTCAGCAGCCAGAGGAGTCGGCCAGGCAATTCTGGATTTGGTTCCTTACAAAGAAAAATCAAATTATCGACTGTCCAGATGCGAAGGCCTTAGAGGCTTTCAAACACAACATCCAAGACGAGTGGCTAGCCCGGCACCTTCGTCAGGAAAAGCCAAAATCTATGGCAGCTCTCATGAAGCTCATGACCCGCTTTTGTGCGGGAGAAGACAGCTGGCTGGCTCGCAGTAATAACATATCAAAGAACCATGGTACCTCAGATACCAAGGACGGCAATAGCAGGTCACGTCGTAACAAACATAAGCACCGCATTAACAATGAAAATACTGAGGATACGACAGTCAATGCCGGATTCAAAGGCTCTAAATCCGGTCAGCGGAAAAAGCCATTCAAACAAAGTACGCCGGGTCCGTCCAGCTTGGACCGTATACTCGATCGCTCGTGTCAAATACACGGCACCCCAGATAGGCCAGCCAATCACACCCCAGATAGGGACTGTTGGGTGTTCAAGCAGGCCGGCAAGTTAATTGTCGAAAACAAGGACAAGGGGCCGCATAGCGATGACGAGGAGGAACCCCGGCAGCTACACACTGGAGGACAGAAGAGGTTTCCCCCGCAAGTGCGGACGGTGAACATGATATACGCAACCCACATCCCCAAGAGGGAGCGGAAGCGTGCGCTCAGGGACGTATATGCGTTGGAGCCAGTCGCCCCAAAATTCAACCCTTGGTCCTCCTGTCCGATCACCTTCGATCGCAGGGACCATCCCACTAGTATCCGTCATTGCGGATTCACCGCACTGGTCCTAGACCCAATCATTGACGGATTTCACCTCACTCGAGTCCTTATGGATGGCGGTAGCAGCCTGAACCTGCTTTATCAGGACACAGTGCGCAAAATGGGTATAGATCCTTCAAGGATCAAACCCACAAAAACGACCATTAAGGGCGTCATTCCAGGCGTAGAGGCCCATTGTACAGGCTCAATCACACTGGAAGTGGTCTTCGGATCCCCGGATAACTTCCGAAGCGAAGAGTTAATCTTCGATATAGTCCCGTTCCGCAGTGGTTATCATGCACTGCTCGGGCGAACCGTATTTGCGAGAATCAATGCGGTACCGCATTATGCATACCTCAAGCTCAATATGCCAGGACCTCGCGGGGTTATTACAGTCAATGGAAACACAGAGTGCTCTCTCCGAACAGAGGAGCACACTGCGGCCCTTGCAGCAGAAGCGCAAAACAGCCTCTCAAGGCAATCCACCAGTTCGGCGTTTCAAAACCCGGACACCTTCAAGCGTGCTCGGAGAAATCGGCAAATAGACCGCCTGGCGCGATCTGAGCTCGCGTAGCAATGCGGCCCCCACCCCAGTCCCAGCCAAACGGCGAAGCTCGTGCCACGCGTACATAATTACGCATTAAAAAGGGGGGAGGGGCACAACTGTGGCACGCCCCAAGACGCGGCTTACACCGCACTAGGGGCTTCCCGTTTGGTTATTTTTCTTTTTTTTCAGGACCTTAATCTCTGGAAACACTGTCCGGCAGCACTATTGCCGAACACATGATGCAGCAACCAAGGAGGCAGACAGCTAAGTCATACCACGGAATTCCCAGGTTGATTACAGTAATGAGCAAAATATTCGATTTAATATCATTCCTCAGCTTGCCCTTGGAAGGGACACAGTCCTAGTCTTTGCTTATCGCACTATCTGTATCACTCTGCTTTAACGCAATTTTTTTAATAAACAATGCATGACCTTACGACTATTATTGCATTCTTGTTATATATATATATATGTGCGTGTGTGTGTGTGTGTGTGTTCATTAATGACGCCTTGCAACCGTACACTTTGGTACGGCCAATACACCTGGGGCTTACGTGCCTCACAATATGGTGTGAAAAGTCCGAACACTTTCACAAGTGCGGCACCCCTAACTTATAGCATTATATGCATCAGCTCCGAATCATGTCTTTGGTCAAATGTTGGGTTTGCCCGGCTCCTATGTTTTGGTACATTACGTTCCGCTCTATCGGCTAAGGTAGCGCTAGGAGAACTACTGCGATTGTGCCCCGGTTCTGCCGGGCTTAGCACCTCCGTAGAGAAAGCTAACACTGACTGTCATGATAAGGCAAGAGACTGGTCGCTGTTCGGCGAAGTTTTTCGAGTCCCTAAAGACTTATGCCGCTTAGGGCGAGGGGTCGGCCCTGTCCGGCTTACAGGCGTGTATCGCGCCCCGAATTCGGCCTTCTGAATACTAGGGGCTTCGCCGAAATTTAAAATTATAGAATTCTATGGCTAAGTGAGAGTGATAAAGCATTATTAGTCCGGTTGCCTTGTTCGTTGTGCTCAGCACCTCCCTCGAAGGACCCAAATATGGGAATGAGAGTGCTGAGGTTTATCCCGAACACCCTAGCACTCGTGGCATGGGGGCAGAAGCCGATGACTAGCCATCTCTCAGATTGGATAAATGGCCAAACAGAAGGTAATATTTTAAATTCACACAAGCGTTGCATAGCGCATATGAAACAAGTTTTCATCATACAGGATCACACGAGCAAGTTTACTCAAATATTACATCCTTTGAACATTCGTCCGCTACAAGAAGGGCACCCTTCAGGACACCCTCATAATAAATTTCGGGGGTGCGATGCTCCTTGCCCTGCGGCGGCCCTTCCTTGATCAGCTTCATGGCGTCTAGCTTGGCCCACTGCACCTTCACACGGGTGAAAGCCCGGCGTGCACCTTCGATGCAGACGGACCGCTTGACGACCTCCAGCCGTGGGCAGGCATCCACAAGCCGCCTCACCAAGCTGAAGTAGCTGTTCGGAAGGGCGTCGCCAGGCCACAGCCGGACTATAAGGCCCTTCATGGCCTGTTCGGCCGCCTTGTGCGGCTCGACCAGCTGCTTTAGCTGGTCGCTCAGAGGCATCGGGTGTTCGGTCCCAGTATACTGAGACCAGAATAGCTTCTCCGTTGAGCTTCCCTCCTCGGCCTGGTAAAACTGCGCGGCATCCGACACGCTGCGGGGCAAATCTGCGAATGCTCCTGGAGAGCTCCGAATTCGGGTAAGTAATCGGTAATTTACTTTTGCATGCTTGCTCTGCATATAGAATGCCTTACCCGCCGCTATCTTCTTCATTGCGTCGATCTCCTGGAGGGCCTTTTGGGCTCTGGCCTTGGCACTTTTTGTGCCCTCGAGGGCCGCGGCAAGCTCAGACTCTCGCGTCTTCGAGTCAAGCTCCAACGCCTCGTGATTCGTCATGAGAGTCTAGAGCTCTTGCTGCACCTCGCCCACCCGAGCCTCTTGATTTTCCTGCTCGGTGCGCTCCTTGGCCGCTTTATCTTCGGCCTTGGTTAGCGCTTGCTTCAGGGTCGCCACCTCGGTCGTGGCCCCTGGCAAACATACGATGATCCTGTCATTTTGCAATCGCGTCCTCTTTTATATATACATATCTATAGACAGGGTATTACTTACCCTTGTTCTCCTCGAGCTGCCTCTTGGCAAGGCCGAGCTCTTTCCTGGACCCCTCGATGTCCTGCTTCAGTACGGCGACCTCCGCAGTCAGGGCGGCGGACGCCAGCAGCGAAGCCTGCATATGCATATTGACACACTTATATTAGACTCCTGCGATATTATTTGATCCTCTGTTCGGCTTTTCTTTGTGAACACCGAACAAAGCATCAGGGGCTACTGTCTATGCGGTAATATTTCTACTACATTTTAAAACACTTACCTCAAAGCCTGTTAGAAGGCTGGCACAGGCTTCAGTCAATCCGCTCTTGGCGGAATGAACCTTCTGGATCACCGCACTCATGATAGTGCGGTGCTCCTCGTCGATGGAAGTGCTGCGAAGCGCTTCCAGCAGATTGTCCGGTGCCTCTGGATGGACAGAGGTCACCGGAATAGGCGTCTTGCCCCTCTTAGAAGGAGGCTGCCTGCCCGAGCCCGGAACCGCTGGAGGGTCCGGCGCGGTGTTCGGCTGAGGGCCGAACTCGGAGCGCTTGGGGTCCCCGTCCCCGCGGCTCCCGGAGTCCGGAAGGTCGCCCTGAGGCGCCTCCAGGACTGTCTCCCCTCGACCCGGTGCCTCTTGAGACAGCACCTCGGCGTTGTCAGCAGGATGAGGGGAGGTGGCGGTCAAGAATGGATCGCTATCCATGTCCGACGAGCCCAGGGAGCTGTCCGATGATACCTCGATATTGGCTCGGGGCGGCCTGCACAATTGAGTTCGGCGTTAGGAAAAGTAGTGCGACAAAGGAATCCTATGGGTAACTTTGGTATCTGAATACTTACGATCTCCCCGGGGGCTTGGCCCGGGGCAACCAATCGTCCTTGCCCTCGTCAGCGGCGGTGGAACTGTCCGGAAGGAGAGTCCTCCCCTTCTTGGACCCTTCGGCCTCCCCAGTTGGGGCGGCCTTCCTTTTCTTGTCTCCCCCGCCTGGAGGGGGAGCATCTTCTTCTTCCTCCTCCTCTTCAGGGGAGGAGTGTGCCGCAGAGTTATCAGACGATGAGTCCGATAACACCTGGCGCCGGGAACTCTTTCGGGTTCCCTTGGCCTTCTTGGTCTTCTCCGGCACCTTGTAAGGAGACGGAGTCAGCATCTCCGTCAGGAGAGCGCTCGCAGTGTCTTCGGGCAAAGGGGCCGGACAGTTAATCTGCCCCGACATCTCCACCCAGTCCTATCAAAGGCATGGAGATTAGACCCCGCGCATAATAAAGCTAGGGAAAATAAATGTCCTACGGGACGTATGAACTCACCGAACGCGCTAGACGCTTTGCGCTTAGTCCGCGGTCCTCGGCGAGAGAAGGGGGGACCTCGGCGCCCTTGAACAGCACCTTCCAGACATCCTTGTGCGTCATATCGAAGAGCTCGCTCAGAATCTGGTGTTGGGCCGGGTCGAACTCCCACAAGGTAAAATCCCGTTGTTGACACGGGAGGATCCGGCGGATGAGCATAACTTGGACTATGTTGACAAGCTTGAGCTTCTTGCTCGCCATAGTCCGGATACATTTCTGGAGTCCGTCCAGCTCCACCGATGAACCCCACAACAAGCCCTTCTCTTTCCAGGAAGTGAGCCGTATTGGGAATCTGGATCGAAACTCAGGGGCTGCCGCCCATTTGGCGTCACGTGGCTCGGTGATGTAGAACCATGCCGATTGCCATCCCTTTATTGTCTCCACGAAGGAGCCTTCGAGCCATATGACGTTGGGCATCTTACCCGCCATGGCTCCACCGCATTCTGCTTGTTGGCCTCGTACTACCTTCGGCTTGATATTGAAGGTCTTTAACCAGAGGCCGAAGTGGTGCCGGATGCGGAGGAAAGCCTCACACACGACGATGAACACCGAAATGTTGAGGATGAAGTTCGGGGCCAGATCAAGAAAGTCCAGCCCATAGTAGAACATGAGACCACGGACGAATGGATGGAGGGGAAACCCTAGTCCGTGGAGGAAGTGGTGAAGGAAAACTACCCTCTCGTGAGGTTCTGGGGTAGGGACGATCTACCCCGTAGCGGGCAGCCGATGCGCGATGTTCGTGGCTAAGTATTTGGCTCCGCACAACTTCTTGATGCCTCCCTCCGTGACGGAGGAGACCATCCACCTGCCTCCCGCTCCGGACATGGTTGGAGAAGGTTGAGGTGGGAAGTGTGGACTTGGGCGCTAGAGCTCGAGTGTGCGAAAACGGATGAGCAAAGGAGGAAGAGGGCGTGGATAGAAAGGTGAATCCTTATCCCTTTATATGGGCGGACAAAGCTAAGCGTCCCCACCTTCCTGGTAAAACTCGCTTATCCCCCAAGCACCGCAATTGATGGAGCGGTTGGGTTACCCACGCCCGTATTGATGAGAATCCCATAATAAGGGGACACGATCTCTGCTTTGACAAGACGTGTCGAAAAACTGCCTCGCGTTATGTGCGGGGCTGGTTAAAGGAAACGGTTTGAATAATCACCGGGCCATGCCATAACGTCATGCTGCCAAAAGAAGCCAGCAAATTAGATCTGCGAAAATATTATTCTCTCTATGGTGGAATGTGGAACTTATTTTGCAGGGCCGGACACTATCCTCGCATTCAAATTCTTCGGTGATGTATTCGGAGAAGGAACCCGCCTTGCAATGCCGAAGACAATACTGCGCGCCGGACTCATCGTCATTGAAGCCTGGTTCAGGGGCTACTGAGGGAGTCCTAGATTAGGGGGTCTCCGGACAGCCGGACTATCTCCATTGGCCGGACTGTTAGACTATGAAGATACAAGATTGAAGACTTCGTCTCGTGTCCGGATGGGACTCTACTTGGCATGGAAGGCAAGCTAGGCAATACGGATATGGATATCTCCTCCTTTGTAACCGACCTTGTGTAACCCTAACCCTCTCCGGTGTCTATATAAACCGAAGGGTTTTAGTCCGTAGGACAACAATCACAACATACAATCATACCATAGGCTAGCTTCTAGGGTTTTAGCCTCTCTGATCTCGTGGTAGATCTACTCTTGTACTACCCATATCATCAATATTAATCAAGGAGGATGTAGGGTTTTACCTCCATCAAGAGGGCCCGAACCTGGGTAAAACATCGTGTCCCCTGCCTCCTGTTACCATCCGGCCTAGACGCACAGTTCGGGACCCCCTACCCGAGATCCGCCGGTTTTGACACCGACAGGTACCTCACACAATTTTTCCATTTAAATCGTTTGCGTTATTGAATGTATCACACACGGTCCATAGAAGAAACTGTGTGGCAAAGGTTGTCCATCACACACAATTTTTATGTGGTAAACATTTGCGCAAGGTGGTCTAACGCAAATAGTTTTCAAGATAAAGTCGTGTGTGATTGTTCATTGATCTAACACGGTTTATTCCTAGAAACTGTGCGTTGCCTGAGGTCATCACCCACGGTATTTTTTCAATGACCATTTGCAATAGCAAAACCCAATTAGCAGGCTAATTCACCATTAGCAGGCTAATTTCCCTATTATTAATAATCCATTTATTAATCTAATTAACATTCATATTAGGCACATAATATATTTCATTTCCATATTAAGGAAGCAGGATTTCATAATTGAAATACATCAGAGTACAACATGATATAGCTTCAGCACTCACCTACCCCATTACACAACTGCACCAGCACCAAGTTTCGCATGCAACATGTAGAACCTTTCTGAATTAGCATCATAGACGGTATATAGACAAATGCATCTCATCTGGAAAATTGCTGAAGTGGAAGGTGAATATTGAGCCTTCATTCATGTTGAAGGTATTTGCAACTTTAGGCCAGTGTCTGTGGATGATTGACCGTCCGTCCTTCATCCTCTTCAGAAACACTTCAATATTGAACCGTGGGTGTTGTATGAAAACCTTCCTCGCCTCCTCACCATAGAGGTGTTCTGAGAGGTAATCATCAGTGAAGTGCTTTGGAAAGGCCTGAAAACAAGGATGTGCATAAATATCTTCTCTATATTAGAAATGGGGCAAAGGAATAAAAAAGGCAAGGTATAATAGTTAGTACCATCTTGTAGTGAACTGATGTCTTCTTCATTGTGCAGACAAAGATCTTGTTGTTTTTTGTCGCTAATTTCTTTATCCTAATAATCTTTCTGAGTTTCGTGACCTGATTGATATTCATGGACAACTCATTTCCTCATATGCAAAAAGGGTCGAACAGTGGGTCAAAATTTCCGACAGCAGGACCTACATGTGCAAGACCAAATTGATAAAAACCAAAATATTAGAATGGTTCCTACAATTGAACAATAATGTGCTATTAGACAACAGACCATGCACGTGCTAACCTCAATTGTAAACCTCAGTGCTTCCCATTGTTTCCCTGCAACACATATAAGGTAGTTAGTCATCATGTTAAGTAAGGGTTCACATGCTATTAGTAAAATATGTTGATGAAAAATAAACACATTGCAGTTCATCAGATTAATTCAAGCCACATGGAAAACCCATTTATCCAAACCAAGCACGATTAAGAACTAGGAAATATAGCACTTGTATATGTTTCTCATGTATTAATTGCAACCAAATTCGATTTATTCCTCACATGCACAACAATACAAAAATTCTACCGAGCATGGTAAAATTAGATAGCACAATTCACTAGAATTTGTAAAGGAAAGGCAGGAGCATCACACGCAATGGGTAAACCGAGCATGCTTAACCGGCATAGCTAGTAAATGGTAAGGTGCTCCTCCAAGATCTGGGGGTCGGCCCGAATGGCAGCCATTGTTACCTCGTCCGCGCGTGTGGCCGTGATTTGCTTCTCCGTTGCCAAATGCTCCTTGAGATCCTGGCCATACTACATGCACCATGGCTTAGGGTGGCACTTATTTTGTGGAGGGGTCGGTGATTTGGGTGGAAGGTGTCGCGCTCACGCCGGCGGTCGGGGAATGTGGGATGTGGAAGGAGGAGGAGGATGGAGGTCGGGTGTGGATTACCTGCCTGGATAGACAAGGCCGAGCAGCGTGAAGGAGGGTCGCCGACGAGGAGGCGGCGCTGCAAGCAAGGAGTGAAGGTTTCAACTTGGAAAGGAAGGCGGAAATAGGGGAAATGTGGCTTTTGGTAAGGGGGAGGGGGAGGTAGATATTTCCGCGGAAGCCAAAAAATTGGAATCACTTCAGCGAAAGAACTGGCGCACAAAGTGTCATTAGACACGGTCCCTTATTCAGAACTGTGTACGATATGTGAACATCACAAACGATTCAGATAGCTTCACCCGTTTGTGATGAGTTTGAACGTCAAAAATATGGTTTGAATTTCCATGGTTACAGTGGTCATCCACGTCATTGCATAATTTGGGTACAAAAAGGAGACTACAACACACCCACACTTCTTAATCGAGTAAGTTCAGCAATTAAACAGAGCTAGTTGACCTAAAAATTACTCTAACTAATTAAAGACCGACGCTCTTAATTAAAGAAAACAAAGAGTACTACTACGGCTGGTGCTCGTCGATCTCCGCCGCCGCCTCCATGTCCAGTTCGCACTCGATGGTCTCCTGGGAAAGGGGCTCCATGGCATCCATCGCACCATACTCGGCAAGTATCTCGCCATCTGCGTCCGCCATCTCTTTGGAAAAGGCCGCCACGAGCTGGGTGTGGGCGGACGCGATCTGGGCTTGGACGGGCTCCGTCATTGCAAGGTATGCGGGAGAGGAATGGACGGCTGCTCGAACGCTCTCAGCGATTGCCAGCTCTTCGGTTGTGGGTTGCCGACCATTGTCGGAGAAGCTTTGTTCGATTTGTGTGGTGACCGCCTGGAGATGGGCATGGGCGGCCTCGACATGGTCGTGGGTGGCCTCCATCAAGGCTAAGACCGCCGCTGCAGAACGGACAGCTGCTGTGCCGCTCTCGCTAGTTGTTATCCCCGAGACAGATGTTGTTGCCGCCACCTGAGAAGCAACAGCGGCCGTTTGGGCTGCCATGGACACCCGGTCGCAGATTGCGGCCACGCTCATGCACCTTGTTAGCACGCGCATGGCGGCTGCGGCCACGCTCTCGCCAGTGTGGGCCACCGAAGTTGCCCTCATGTCATGGGTCCACGTGCCCATCTTTCACTGGCGATGATTGAACAGTGAAATGATATTTGGGGAGCGATCTAGTGAGGTTGAGACGCCGGCTGTGGACTGTAGCCGACGCACCTTCTCGCGTAAGCCATAGGCGTACTATACTCCGACGGTGCTCCAGGATATTTTGTGCTGCATCTCACACGGTTGCTGATAATAAACTGTGTGCGATCTACTTGATTTTTTATCTTGATTTGAATTACATAATGGGGTCACAGCGGTAATGGACGGTGTTTGAATTGCTAGACCTTTTATCTGGAGTGAACATGCAACTATATGTGTGTCCTAAAATAATTGGAATTATTCAGGGTTCGTTTGAATATTTTATACATTAAATTGGTTTGCTAGCCATTTCAGGTGCACAATTCAAAATTAAACTACACGCACATGCTCCGGTGCACCAACATGGGTTGTAAAATCATATATATGTCCATGGGTTTATCCATATCTCCCATGCAAGAAATGAGGATGAAATTCGAACACCACGGCACCATGGCTCTCCGGCAAACGTCAACGTACTTGCTTTTGTAATTCTAGTAAGTCCAAAATTTGTAGGAAATTCATGAAACTTGGCATGCTATCATGGAGCGGCATCAACATGCCGTGGTAAAATTTTTGTCCCATTTGGGGCAGGTTTGGGTACAAGCTTCTCATAAACCAGAGCTTCTCACAACAAGTGTGATGGTTTCGGTAGGGAACGTTTCACCTTTCTGGATGAAATGATATCCGTTGCCTCTTCCCGATTTCAATTTTTTTCCTAGTGTCAACATAGAACAACAGGAGTGTTGTGTCAATTTTGGGAATTTTTCAGGGTTCGCTTGGACATTTTTATACATTAACTGAGATTCATGTGCATAATTCAAATTTGAACTACATGCACATGTTGTAATGCATATAAATTAGTTGAAAATTCAAATCTGTGTCCTTGGTTGCCTGCTTAGGTCCCATGCAAGAAATGGGAATGAATGTCAAACACCTTGCCACCATCACTCGGCCGCAAACATTGAGATACCTGGTTTTTAAATTCTAGTAAATCCAAAACTCGTCTCAATTTCATGAAACTTGGCATGCTATCATGGAGTGGCATCAACATGTCGTGGTAAAAAATTTGTCCCATTTGGGGCAGGTTTGGGTATATGCTTCTCACAAACCAGAGCTTCTCACAACAAGCATGATGGTTTCGGTAGGGAACATCCCACCTTTGGGGACGAAACGATATCCATTGCCTCTTATTGTTTCCAAAAAAATTCTCGTGTCAACATAGAACAACCGGAGTGTTGTGTCAATTTTTGTGATTTTTCGGGGTTCGCTTGGACATTTTTATGCATTAACTGAGTTTTCAATGCTGCATTTATGTGCATAATTCAAATTTGAACTACATGCACATGCTCCAGTGCATATAAATTGGTTGAAAAAACAAATCTGTGTCCTTGGGTGCATTCTTAGGTCCCATGCAAGAAATGGGAATGAATTTCAAACAACTGGGCACTGTTGATTGCCGGCAAAACATTGAGATCCCTGGTTTTTAAATTCTAGTAAATCCAAAACTCGTCTGAAATTCATGAAAATTGGCATGCTATCATGGAGCGGCATCAACATGCCATGGTAAATTTTGTGTCCCATTTGGGGCAGGTTTGGGTATATGCTTCTCACAAACCAGATCTTCTCACAACAAGTATGATGGTTTCGCTAGGGAACGTCCCACTTTTGGGGACGACATGATATCCATTTCCTCTTATTGCTTTCAATTTTTTTCTCGTGTCAACATACAACAACAGGAGTGTTGTGTAAATTTTTGTGATTTTTCGGGGTTCGTTTGGACATTTTTATGCATTAACTGAGTTTTCAATGCATTTATGTGCATAATTCAAATTTGAACTACATGCACATGCTCCAGTGCATATAAATTGGTTGAAAAATCAAATATGTGTCCTTGGGTGCATGCTTAGGTCCCATGCAAGAAATGGGAATGAATTTCAAACACCAGGGCACCGTTGATTGCCGGCAAAACATTGAGATGCCTGGTTTTTAAATTCTAGTAAATCCAAAACTTGTCTGAAATTCATGAAACTTGGCATGCTATCATGGAGCGGCATCAACATGCCGGTAAAATTTTGTCCCATTTGGGGCAGGTTTGGTATATGCTTCTCACAAACCAGAGCTTCTCACAACAAGCATGATGGTTTCGGTAGGGAACGTCCCACCTTTGGGGACGAAATGATATCCGTTGCCACTTATTGCTTTCAAAAAATTTCAAGTGTCAACATAGAACAACATGAGTGTTGTGCGAATTTTTGTGATTTTTTGGGGTCCATTTGGACATTTTTATGCATTAACTGAGTTTTCAATGCATTTATGTGCATAATTCAAATTTGAACTACATGCCATGCACATGCTCCAGTGCATATAAATTGGTGGAAAAATCAAATCCGTATCCTTGGGTGCATGCTTAGGTCCCATGCGAGAAATGAGAATGAATTTCAAACACCAGGGCACCGTTGATTGCCGGCAAAACATTGAGATGCCAGGTTTTTAAATTCTAGTAAATCCAAAACTTGTCTAAAATTCATGATATTGGCATGCTATCATGGAGCGGGATCAACATGCCGTGGTAAAATTTTTGTCCCATTTGGGGCAGGTTTGGGTATATGCTTCTCACAAACTAGAGCTTCTCACAACAATCATGATGGTTTCGGTAGGGAACGTCCCACCTTTGGGGACGAAACGATATCCATTGCCTCTTATTGCTTCCAAATTTTTCTCGTGTCAACATAGAACAATAGGAGTGTTGTGTTAATTTTTGTGATTTTTTGGGGGTTCGTTTGGACATTTTTATGCATTAACTGAGTTTTCGATGCATCTATGTGCATAATTCAAATTTGAACTACATGCACATGCTCCAGTGCATATAAATTGGTTGAAAAATCAAATATGTGTCCTTGCGTGCATGCTTAGGTCCCATGCAAGAAATGGGAATGAATTTCAAACACCAGGGCACCGTTGATTACCGAAAAAACATTGAGATACTTTATTTTTAAATTCTAGTAAATCCAAAACTCGTCTAAAAATGAAACTTGACATTCTATCATGGAATGGCACCCGACATGATGTGGTATTTTTCTTGTCCATTTTGAGAGAAGCCACCCTCAAATAATGACAGCCAACAAAGGCATTTTGAAAAAATAGCTGCCAGTTTAATATCTCAAACGTTTGTATAGTTCAAACCGTGTGCGTTCTATTAACCATTCACGTGACGCCATGTGTCTTGGTTTTAATGGCTGTAGGAGGTGTCGTGCGGACAGCTGCTTGACCTTGACTGAACGGGAGGCGTGTGAGCGCAGTCCAGTGCGTAGGCTGACCGAGAGGCATGCAAGCTGTCCTCGAATGCACAGGCTCACAGGGAAGCGTGCGAGCTATACGCTGCGCAGGCTCACTGGGAAGCGATCCCTTTGACTTCCATGGCCGCCTGCCTTCCTCTCCGTGTGCGCGCCCCCCTGAGCGGCATGGGATGATGTCACAGCCCCAGTTCAGCCCTTGCTTGACTTTGCTTGTTCTTCATGCCATCATGTTTTAATTCCAAAGAAACTTGAAATGGGGATTGTTGAAACCCTAGCAACAAATGAAATTCACTAGGTTCAACTAAAAATATTCTCAGTGAATCCAAATGGTTTTCAAAAATGTTCATCATTTCTGGAAAATGCTGGAAGCAATAACCAGAGGCGTTGCACATTTTTCCATGACATATTTGGGCTCTGAATTAAATCATATGATATTTGCATTTAGGGATTTAAATGCTATAAAATATTTTAAATGCTCAAATAATCATAAACTAAAATGTTTACTGTTGGATATATTATAAATAGTAGCCATGATTAGTTTCATGATTTTTGGAAATGTCTTAGCATTTTAATTAAGTCAAAACAATTGCAGAAAAATAGAAAACAGAAACAATTTAGAAAAGAGAGAGAGCACACTTACCTGGCCACCTACCTGTGCAGCCCACCAACGTCGGCCCAGCTGGCTGGCCCAGCCCACCAGGGGCACGCTTGTCTTCTTCCCCTTGCCAGCGCACGAAGTAGCTCGGTGGCGAGCGCCGACGTCGTACCTGGCCACCTCCTGCTTGCTGCCGCCTCCCCGGTGTCGCCCTGGAGACGCCACGCGCCCCCCCAGGCCCTCTCAACCTCTCCCCGAGCTCCCCTCCTCCTCTGGCTCTCTCGCACGCAAACCACCAAGCGTTGTCGTCGCCGCCGACGAGCGCAACCGCGGCCATCGCCTCTCCCTCGCCTCCCCATGATGTCCAGAGGCTCCGCCTCGACGCCACGGAGCCCCAAGACGAAGCACGCGCCCGCGGAACGCCTGAAGCGACGCCATCATCCTCATCCTCACTATCGGACGCCGAAGATCCCCCTCGCCGCCCCGCTCGCTCCGGCGCCTCCCCGAGCTCGCTGACCTTCCCTACATGATCGTCGTGAGTTTCTGCTCCCAACCCGTCTCTCCTCCCACTCAATTCCTTCCTCTAACCCCGCCGGCCACCGCGGCCGAAGCTCGACGCCGCCTGCCTTGTCGTGCCCTGCCACTGCAGCCCGTGCCCATCGTTGCTGGGCATGGCAATGAGCTCTTGGTGCTTCCAGGAGGCCGCTTATCCCTTTTGCCAGCTCGCTCGTGCCCCACACCTAATTAACATCGGGCTTATTTTCTGTTTTGTTTAGTTTATAACCCAGCGGGACCCACCTATCATTGACCTAGGATGCACTGGGTCACTGACCAGTGGACCCCACTGGTCAGGTTTGACCTGGATGGCGCATGTTGACCTGCTGAGGTCAGCATGACGTAACGCTGATGCAATAATGTAATTTCTGGATTTATTTCTATTCAGGAAATTCCAGAAAATGTTATTAACTTCTAAAAATCATATAAAATCAACCGTAGCTTAGAATGAAATAATCTATATATGAAAAATTATCAGAAAAATTCAAGGAATCTGTTTATGGCATTTTCATGCATGATAGAACAACTTATGGCTGCTGTTTAGGCCAATTCATATAAATGGAATTTAAACTCTCACATATGGAGTTTGAATTTGAACCTAGGGTTCAAACCAACTCCATTTAACATGTTGCTAGTTGCATTAGCTCAAACCACAGCATATTGACATGTCATGATCATGCATCATATTGTGCATTGCATTGATTATGTTTCTTTCTCTGTTGCCGGTATTTGTCCCCTCTCAATAGACGTGGTTTCGACGATGAGATCGATGACACCGATGAAGAACTATAATTATCTTCAAGAGTGCCAGGCAAGCACAACCCCCTTGTTCATTCTGATACAATCCCACTCTCTCGCTCCTGCTCTCTTTTACTACATTAGGACAACAACGATTCAACTGTTACATGCTGCGGTAGTTGAACCCCTTTCCTCTGCATGACCTGTCATTGCCACAGTAAATAGATGAAACCCACTAGCATGAGTAGGAGTTGTTTGAGCCCTGATGTGCCTACTCATTCATGTTTGTTTGTCATGCCTGCTACTGCTTAGAGTTGAGTCAGGTCTGATTCATTGGGGATGAATCGAAGGTGTGTAAACATGTCCTACTGTTGAGAGCTAAGTGTGTGAACACGATTTGGTAAAGGTAGCGGTGAGAGGCCATGTAGGAGTACATGGTGGGTTGTCTCATTGAAGCCGTCCTCAGGAACTGAGTTCTGTGTTTGTGATCCATGAAACAGTTACTACCATGCATTGGGCCCTGAAATATGACCCCGCTCGACTTACTGACCCCTCTCATCCTCTGTCCAGGAGTTGCAACTAGTTTCTGGTGTTTATAGGTTATGTGTTGGTGGCCGTGCGTAGCGCTGACCCTAGGGGTGGGCTATGATGCGGTAGATACACCGTGGCCGGGTATGCCGGGCGCCCGTTTGGCGTCTCGGGACCCTGTACACATCGTTTGGGGCCGTTGAGGACACCCCGGCCGGATTTCCTTGCGGATGGAACCCGAATAGGCGATAAACCTGGACTAGAGACTTGTGCGGTTAGTCAGGTCGTGGTCTACACCCACGTCGGCTTTTGCTTGAAGTCTACCGAGCACATGTCGTGTGCAGACGCTTAGTGGTGGAAACATGTGTGATGAAGTACACCCCTGCAGGGTATAAAACTATTCGAATAGCCGCGTTCGTGGTAAAGGACTTCTGGGTTGCCTATAACAGTTCATAGACAAGTGAAAGTGGATACTCTAAAACTCGCAAGATAAGTGTGAGTGCTATGGATGGCCTTCTCGTAGGGAGATGAGAGCGGATCCATAGTGGTGTATTGAATGGTGAATATGTGGACTCGTGTGCGCCACCTCAGAAGAGTTGCTTGCAGTCGTAGTTCAGGTTAGCCACTAAGTCAAAGCTGGCTTGCTGCAATTAAACTCCACCACCCCCTTTATTGATACCGATACATATGTAGATAGTTCTGATGTAAGTCTTGCTGGGTACAATTGTACTCACGTTTGCCTATTTTATGTTTTGTAGAGAGACGTCAGTCTTGCTAGTAGTTCCGTGTGGACTTTGACGTTTAGCTTGATACCTCAGCTACGATCTTGTGCCCTCGGCAGGATCTGGTAGATAGTCAGGCTTCTCAGCCTTTTTCATTTGTAGATGTCTGTACTCAGACATGTTAAGCTTCCGCATGTGCTTGATTTGTATGCTATGATTGTTGGGTCATGAGACCCATGTTTGTAATATCTCGCTCCTCGGAGCCTAATGAATAATACTTGAGTCGTAGAGTCTTGTTGTGATGCCATGTTGTATTTACACATATCGAGCCTATTGTGTGTATGATTGAAATGCTTGGTATGTGTGGGATCCGACAATCTAGTGGTTTATCCTTGGCAGCCTGTCTTATGGGGAAAAGTAGTCTAGTGCTTCCATGAGCCATAGTAGTCCGCTACAGCCCGGTTCACCGGAGTCCTGCTAGCCCAGCACTACTGCTCAGGACACTTGACTGGCCGGCATGTGTTTCACTTCGTTCCTATGTCTGTCCCTTCGGGGAAACGTCACGCGGTGACTTCCGGAGTCCTGCCTAGCCTGCTATAGCCCGGGTTCCCCGGAGTCCTGTTAGCTCAGTGCTACAGCCCGGATTCACACGTTGTTGACCGACATGCTCGATGTCATTCATGTATGCCTGTCTCCATAGGTCTGTGCCGCTTTGGGTTCACGACTAGCCATGTCGGCCCGGGTTCTCTGTCATATGGATGCTAGCGACACTATCATATAGGTGAGCCAAAAGGCGCAAACGGTCCCGGGCCATGGTAAGGCGACACCCGTGGGGATACCATGCATGAGGCCGCAATGTGATATGAGGTGTTACCGGCTAGATCGATGTGACTTGGAATCGGGGTCCTGACAGCATTGGTATCAGAGCCTGACTGCCTGTAGGATTACCAAGCCAAACTGGTCGAAGTCGAGTCTAGAAATGCTTTAGTTATGTAAGCGAATTGATTGTGGAAGGGAACGTAAGGCTCTTTTTACTCCTTTACCTTATGCCCTTCTGATCTGAGTCACCCTCTTCTCTTCTACGGGGATTAAGAACTAGGCTTCTCATCTTTCTATCAGGATCACGTGTTAATAATCCGTAGACTTGTAGGATTCTTGGATTCAAGTCTCAGTTCAGTTTCTATTACTTCTGTATGTTCATAGCTGGCCTCAGAACCTTGATATTGTGATGTTAAGTGGTTATGCCACTACTTTGCAGGATGTCTCAAATATTTTTTTGAGCAATTACAGCCGTTATGCTGTCCGAGTCATCCCAGGTTTTGAAATAGTCTGATGCATTTGTAAATTCCTTCTTCCCGTTCTCAATGTTCCTTTGGGCCAGATTAAGCACACTACACGGTCTGTGAGGTACTCCGTTGCCTCGGCGTATATGCTGGAGCTACTATTATGACTCTAGGTGTCTTATGAAACCATCTAGTAATCTATCCATGTTTTGTGTTCCCGGCGTGATGATTCTGGCCATCATTCTCGAAAGCATCCCGTGATGTTAATAGTTAGTATGTATTCTATTACTGGGTTCTTGAACCCGAGATTCACCTTACTTAATTCATGTTGATAGTGCTTGGTAGTTCCTTTAGGATAATTAGTAACCCTTGTGATAGTCCTCGAGGTCCATGGTATATCATTCTTCCAGATACCCTGAACCATCCTTGGCGGAAGTTCTTTGAACCAAAAGATCACAACTAGAGTGCTCTTGATGAGTTCTCCATTATACTTGTGACTCTGCCAATCCTACCTCTCTGCATGGGTTATCCGGAAGAAATATGTTGAACTCGTTCGACAAGTTAATCTATGCATCCACAACTCAGAAAGTTATATGTTCCTTTGAGTTGTCCCTCTTTAGTTGTTTCCTAACCTTCGGATATCAATTGATAGTCAAGGGTATGCGTGCATTCGTCCAAGGATGACTATTATTCGTGTGGTCCGTTAAGCCATTCTATTTCAGGATGACTAGGAGAAACAAACTCCAGTACCTCATCCATATCCAGGATTGGGTCAAAGTAGTTGTGTTCTACAAATCAAATGCCAACCCAGTTTTTGCTCTGTTCTACCCTGGAGTATTACCCCTTTTATGTCAGGATTGTCATGAGAATTGCACCATCTCTGATGAATTCTTGACGCAGTGATACTTCTTGCCATCATTTTTTTCATTCCTCGGTCCCGTGTTGTCGCAACCGGAATGCCGACAAGTGAATCGTGATGTGTGAATCAATACTCCTAGCAACTGTGTTGCTTGGTAGTTAATGGACAATATTCTCATTCTTAGCGTGTTGGTTATTGAGTCATCATTCTAAGATTGATCGTGCTACCTAGTCCATTTTCCTGGTGCACTCTTCGATCAAGAGTTGGGACTGTGTCTATCCTTGATTATTTGATCATATCGCCTTGCCCTGAAAAGCAAGATTGTTCTCGAGCTTAGTGGCATATCGGTGGTTCGTGATTTTCCGAATATCTTCTCGGAAGTGTTACTAGGTTGTCACCTGACCGCTATGTTGAGTTCGTGATCAAGTTGGTTTCTTGTAGCCACGCCTTTTCTCCAAGAATCGGTGTTGGATACCCCTGAGCTAGTTGGTTAAGCTAAACAACAACTTGGATAGTTGGAAGATAAAAGCTTGTCTGACCTAGTTCATGTTAAGGGATATCTTTTTTGTGTGTGCGTGTGTTGAAGAAAGATGATATCTTCACCAATTGGTCCTCGTGATCAGTTGTTGGATTTATTGTCTTGTCAAAACTTTGACTTGAGTATGGGCTATTGTCAAGTCAAATCAGAACCAATGATGTTCGTAATGTTGTCTTACTCGTGGTTGATCCCTCGAGCAAACACCATTACATCTTTTGGTCTGACCAATGCTATCACCGTGTTCACATGATGGTGGAAGTCCAGTGATATGGAAACTCCGATGAGTTGATGTTGAGCCCATCAGCAACATTTTGTCTCCCCCATGATTCATGTTGAACATTAAGCTAGTATTGGGAACTTTGTAACCATGCATTCGTGTTTCGTTCATGAAGCTTATGCTTGGATGGAAGAAGTGGCTTTCTCCAAGTTCACGTGCATTAGGTGCAAGTTGCCATCGTGAATTTGAGAAAGTTAGTTTTTGCTTCCTCGGGAATCATCCCAAGTCAGTCATGCACGTGCGAAGTATACTATGGCTTGAGAGATTAGCTACCTCCATTCCATCGGTATTTCCTAGCACACCAAGCCACTGATTGATTTGTTCAAAGAAAAGAAGTTCATGCGCTAACCCTGAAGGGCCCGGACGGACATGCACAAGACTTTGTTATTCCAATGATGGGTCCCAATCAAAACTCGGTAGTGTTTCGTTGTAAGACTACTACGTGGTCATGGTTGTCTGCGACAACGTGTTCACATGTGTTTAGCAGGACCAGCTCATGTTTTGGAGCTTGCTATCATAGTTCATTTTTCGAGAATCTCGCAACGTCATCTCGTCGATTTGTTTTGCAAACTTTCACTTTTCTTTCTAGATTCGATGAGCCTGGAATATCCTGACACCAACCAGATCTGAATCTCAGGCAGATATGATGGTTGGGACATGTCCCAAGAATTATAATATTGGTCTCTCGGTAAACCCGGTAACGTGGATGTCATGGCCAACACACCTAGCCGGAAGGCCTATTATTGTAGTATCTTGGTTGAAGAAGTTGGTCACCTCCCCATAAGGATCTCGCAGGATCTGCCTCCGTAGTTATTCCTTATGGATTCTTGTGCTTCCAAAGTCTGACCTTTTACTTGATGTTCTTGTTATTAAACCATATCTATAAATGGGTTACGCTAGCACATCAAGGAGAACATTAGAACCAAAGTGCCAAATGTTTCTCGGTCGATCATCTAGATTTTGCTTCCTTGGCCTCGCTAAGGTGAAATCTGGGAAAGTGTTGTCTTCCTTTGCATCTGCATTGTCCAACACTATTCATCATGGTAGCAAGATGTGTTGCCAGGATCCTTGGCACGGATGTTGGTAAAACCTTGATGAATATGGAAATGCTCAAGTTCTTGAGAGCACGTGCAAGCAAAATCATTCCTTGCATTGTCTTCAACAAGGTAGCCCACATCATCCATTCTGGTATGGGTTTGCCATTCTTTCGAATTTGTTCACACGATCGTTTGTGATTGCCTTAGGCTGGTTTGAAGAGTTTCAATGAGCTATGGATCAAAAGTAATTCTTTTTGCCACTTAAGGGAACAATCCAACGAGTCACCTTTCCCAAGGTGCCCCGTTACGGGATCATGGCCATTATTTCCATGCCACCTCGACGCCATCCACCATCTTTCTAAGCGTGGAATTGTTGCCCACCAAATCAAATCTTGTCGTTTGTCCTTCCATCCCTCTCGATGTGTGTTGTGTCTCAACTCGAGATGTGTCGACATCCCATTCCGCGAGTTGATCTTGTATAGCTCGATCTTCGAGAAGATCAATCCTAGTAGATTTTCTTTCCGTCGTCATCGCATGGATGAAGATCTCAAAAGCGAGGATGTCAAGATCAACGTATGCAATGAATCAACAACCTTATGAGGTGCAGCTTGGATCGAGAAGACTGTGATAGTTTGTGACCTCCTTTCTTCCTACCTCACGTCTTGAATCTCGGGCAAGCACAACCCCCTTGTTCATTCCGATACAATCCCACTCTCTCGCTCCTACTCTCTTTTACTACATTAGGACAACAACGATTCAACTGTTACATGCCGCGGTAGTTGAACCCCTTTCCTCTGCATGACCTGTCATTGCCACAGTAAATAGATGAAACCCACTAGCATGAGTAGGAGTTGTTTGAGCCCTGATGTGCCTACTCATTCATGTTTGTTTGTCATGCCTGCTACTGCTTAGAGTTGAGTCAGGCCTGATTCATCGGGGATGAATCGAAGGTGTGTAAACATGTCCTACTGTTGAGAGCTAAGTGTGTGAACATGATTTGGTAAAGGTAGCGGTGAGAGGCCATGTAGGAGTACATGGTGGGTTGTCTCATTGAAGCCGTCCTCAGGAACTAAGTTCCGTGTTTGTGATCCATGAAACAGTTACTACCACGCATTGGGCCCTGAAATATGACCCCGCTCGACTTACTGACCCCTCTCGTCCTTTGTCCAGGAGTTGCAACTAGTTTCTAGTATTTATAGGTTATGTGTTGGCGGCCGTGCGGAGCTGTGACCCTAGGGGTCGGCTATGATGCGGTAGATACACCGTGGCCGGGTATGCCGGGCGCCCGTTTGGCATCTCGGGACCCTGTACACATCATTTGGGGCCGTTGAGGACACCCCGACCGGATTTCCTTGCGGATGGAACCCGAATAGGCGATAAACCTGGACTAGAGACTTGTGCGGTTAGTCAGGTCGTGGTCTACACCCATGTCGGCCTTCGCTTGAAGTCTGTCGAGCACATGTCGTGTGCAGACGCTAAGTGGTGGAAACATGTGTGACGAAGTACACCCCTACAGGGTATAAAACTATTCGAATAGCCGCGTCCGCGGTAAAGGACTTCTGGGTTGCCTATAACAGTTCATAGACAAGTGAAAGTGGATACTCTAAAACTCGCAAGATAAGTGTGAGTGCTATGGATGGCCTTCTCGTAGGGAGACGAGAGCGGATCCATAGTGGTGTATTGAATGGTGAATATGTGGACTCGTGTGCGCCACCTCAAGAGAGTTGCTTGCAGTCGTAGTTCAGGTTAGCCACTGAGTCAAACCTGGCTTGCTGCAATTAAACTCCACCACCCCCTTTATTGATACCGATGCATATGTAGATAGTTCTGATGTAAGTCTTGCTGGGTACAATTGTACTCACGTTTGCCTATTTTATGTTTTGCAGAGAGACGTCAGTCTCGCTAGTAGTTCCGTGTGGACTTCGACGTTTAGCTTGATACCTCAGCTACGATCTTGTGCCCTCGGCAGGATCTGGTAGATAGTCAGGCTTCTCAGCCTTTTTCATTTGTAGATGTCTGTACTCAGACATGTTAAGCTTCCGCATGTGCTTGATTTGTATGCTATGATTGTTGGGTCATGAGACCCATGTTTGTAATATCTCGCTCCTCGGAGCCTAATGAATAATACTTGAGTCGTAGAGTCTTGTTGTGATGCCATGTTGTATTTACACATATCGAGCATATTGTGTGTATGATTGAAATGCTTGGTATGTGTGGGATCCGACAATCTAGTGGTTTATCCTTGGCAGCCTCTCTTATGGGGAAAAGTAGTCTAGTGCTTCCATGAGCCATAGTAGTCCGCTACAGCCCGGTTCACCAGAGTCCTGCTAGCCCAGCACTACTGCTCAGGACACTTGACTGGCCGCATGTGTTTCACTTTGTTCCTATGTCTGTCCCTTCGGGGAAACATCACGCGGTGACTTCCGGAGTCCTGCCTAGCCTGCTATAGTCCGGGTTCCTCGGAGTCCTGTTAGCCCAGTGCTACAGCCCGGATTCGCACGCTGTTGACCGACATGCTCGATGTGATTCATGTATGCCTGTCTCCATAGGTCTGTGCCGCTTTGGGTTCACGACTAGCCATGTTGGCCCGGGTTCTCTGTCATATGGATGCTCGCGACACTATCATATACTTGAGCCAAAAGGCGCAAACGGGCCCAGTCCATGGTAAGGAGACACCCGTGGGGATACCGTGCGTGAGGCCGCAATGTGATATGAGGTGTTACCGGCTAGATCGATGTGACTTGGAATCGGGGTCCTGACAGATGCCACCGTCGAACGGTACCTCTCAGTGCCGCCAGCTGCTGTCCTCCCGCGCCCCACCTGTCGACTCCGGGACAACATGATGCAAAGTGAGAGCAGGATTAGTGCATCTCTTCAACGCAGACGATTCTTTTTGATGACCTGTGTGCAACCACTTACAAACAATTTGGTGCGATTTGCATCTTTCATATTGGGTATGTTACCATTTGTCAAACTGGAAAGATTGACATTTGTTGATCTAGTAACATTGCCATTTTTCAACCTTGTGACACTGTGATTTGTCAAAATATGAAGCTAAAAATCACTAGCAGTATCTAATTTTTGCAACTAAAATTCAGTAATTAAGCATAGATTTCATTCATAGATTAAGCAGACATTCTTAATTTATACAAACAGTTCAACTCGACAGCTGAACCGACCAAACTTTTCCCCAATTGTTGCTAACCACATACTGAAATAGCTAGTTCAACTATATATACTAGCTAATTTTAAGTATGTTGTACAGTTCCACCACATCTATAGTCATATGAACTGAACAAAATAGCCCCTAAATACTACTGCGGAGGGGCTTTGTACTATACTTTCGGCTGCCTCTCCTCCGCCGAGCGCGCTCAGTAAGAGGCGAAGGAGGAGGAGCCTACTGACGAGCTGGGCAACCGCAATACGGTGCCTGCTGCTATTACAGCTTTAGCAACGCTCACCTCGAACGCCCCCTGCCGCTCCAGATGACCCCTCTCGAAGCGGTGGTTCTCCTCGTAGATCTCCTAATTCCTTGCCTCTAAGGTTGCGTCTGCCGTGGCCACGGCGGCGGTAAGGCTCTTTGCGTGCTTGACGAGGCATTCCTCCTCCTCCCACAGGAACTCGGTATAGCGCACAAGGTCGCTAACGCACGTGCGGGCATCCACCTCCACCTCCCGCCTTTGGGCAGCGGTGGCGGAGCGGGTGATGACCCCAGCGGCCGACGACGGGGTGGCGGCCACGACCACCACCTCCCGCCTTCGGGCCGCGGTGGCGGAGCGGGTAATGGCCATGGTGGTCGGAAGTGGGGTGGCGGCCACGACGGCCACCTCCCGCCTTCGGGCCGCAAAGGTGGAGCGGGCGATGGCCCTGGCTTTCGACAGTGGTGTGGCGGCAATGGCGACCGGCAACAGCTGCCGACGGGCACCGGCGGCGGAGCGTGTGGTGGGTGTTCCGCGCACACCCAACAGGGACGCCACACGTAATACACTACGCCAGGGACTGCGCCACCGCTGTGGGGTAGCCTAGCGGCTAGAGCTGTCCTCTGATGACGACGGAGTGGCTGAGCGACGACGACGGACCAATGCCATTGGCGATTGTGGGAGAAGCAGACGAACCAATGCTACAGGGAGGGAGGGGAAAATGCGACGCAGGACTCGCCGGCAGTGAGAGTTTTTATAGCAGGCCAGTAAGAATTGGGATTTTGCGGGATTTCACCGAGTCGGGCGGGAATCTTGCATGGGAACCTGCGAGGTTGCGCGGGAACGGGCTCACCGAAGATTCATTGGCGCCACCATTTGGCCAAAAGAACACCCCCGCGCGCTGCACATGCTTGCGCTGTAAGTCGTCTGCGGCAGCGGGGTGACAAGACATGCGAGAGGAGGACGAAAGGCCACATACACATACAGTTAATAAAAAAATGTTTGCGATTTAATTACCTACTATATCCCTATCCTGGTTTATAAGTATGATTTAACTAATAAAATATGAATGCATGTCGGCAAAGATTATATAGTTGGATTTGTATTTGAACATAGTTTCCAATTATATAATTTTTATCACATGCATTAACATTTTGTTGGTTAAATTTGAGGGCAAAGTATGGCATAGAATATAAAGGGGACTATAGACTAGACGGAGGTGGTAGCGCATGGCCGCTATCTAAGCAGCGATGCAACTGTCGGCCGGCTTGTAGGCGACCATTTCCTGCGTGTTCAACTGCTCTATGCGTGTGGTTGCTTGTGGTTCAGGCGGCCGCGGTGCGCTCTGCTCTCGCGTCCCTCCGGGTGCTCTGTCCTCATCCCTCCACGCGCGCTGCCAGTGTTTGGTGCCGGCGCACGATCACGCACGTTCATGTGCATGCGGTTGCGCCGGGCGCGGCGCAACGATGCAGTTACCCGCTGCAAAAACTGCCATGCAGATGCGCCGAGAATCCACGCCGCCTGGCCCCCTTTTATTCCTGTGTCCATTTACCTTCATCTCTCATCTCACACGACACAATAAGCACACCCACGAGGACACATATAGAGAGGACATCCATCGGTTCCAATGGCACTCCCCGTGGCTCCAATGGCACTCCCAGCGGTCGACGACGACAACGACGGGCAGCTCACCACGCAACACGTCATGGACACCAACGTGAGGGGGAAGGCTCTGTGGGTGGTGTACACAAATGATCCAGTCTCGGTGGAGAGCTCCATCCAAGCTATGGAGCATTTCCTTGCCGAGGACAAGTACCAAGTGGTCGGCTTCGACCTTGAGTACACCATGGGTCGTGTCGGGCACGATCAGAAGGTTGTCCTCACCCAATTGTGCGTGCGACATGACGTCCTCGTCTACCACTACCACCTGGCCACAACGCCTTGCGAGCGTTTCTCGAGGTTTATCAACAGCTCCGACTACAGTTTCGCTGCGATGGACACCACCAATGATCTAAAAGCGCTCAAGGTTTCGGGCTTGAAATGCCCGAATCTTTTCAACATCTAGCGCCACTACAAGGTCTGGGGCAGCGACAAAAACAAACTGAAATCCCTGGTTGACCTCGCCTCGGCCATCATCGACCCCTACTACATGAAGATGAAGAATGAGAGCAGTAAGGACAGGAACGTCTGGCATAGTGTGTGGCATGAGAGACTGGATGAACAACATGTCAAGTACACGGCCATGGACGCGTACACAAGCTACGAGATGTACAGGCGGATCGTTGACATGAGGAACTGTCTTCTTCTTGACCCAGACGACGGATCGAGCCACATAGCAGTTGTGGGAGCATCACAAGAAGTAGAAGACTAGACGATCATTTCTCCTACTTTAGAATACATGCAATTGTTTATTGAGGTGTGTGCGAATGATCTGTATAGTCACTTATGTAATTGGATGTTTATTTTAGTTATATATATATACATGTTATTCTACTATAGACAGAGCAAGTCACATGGCTTATTAGCAGCAATCGTCTGTGTTATTATTGGTCTTCGCACACATTTCTAATTATGGACCTGTTTGTCGCGTATCACACACATCTTGTTCAGTTGAACCGTTTCCATTGTGTTGCCTAATCACACACAGTTCATCCTAGTGAACTGTATGCTATATATCGCACACGCCTTCATCTGGATCCTCGTTTGTTTTGTTACTCCTCATCCCAAACAGTTAATTGAACTGAACTGTATGCCCTGCATCACACACACAACTAAAATCTGAACCGTGTTTGATGCATCTGTCATTGCAAACGTTTTGCACCTTTTTTGATAGGTTTTTTACACCACCATTTGCGATTATGGCATCGCACACAGTTTCGTCAAAGGGTCTCTGATCGTAGTGTCGCATTTGGACCATCCTGCAGTAGTGAAGGCAGCATGTGGACTGGTTGACCGGTCAACTAAACAATATACGGAGCTATATGCTGACACAGTGAGTGTATAATCCGTCAGTATAGAGAGTTTGAGTGAGAGGGGAGGCCTATGAGAGATAGCAGAGAGAGAGAGATAAAGAGCTACTCCCTTCATTCGATAATGTAGTGCCAACATTTTTTTAAAGTCAAACTTCTGAAACTTTGACCAAGTTTATAAAGAAATTACTTATATCTACATGATAGTATGAAGTAAGTACATGTTGTAATGAACCTAATGATCGTTCCAGATGTAAATGTTTTTCTACACATATACATGGTCAAACTTTTCTGAGGTTTGACTTTTCAGAGCATCCATATGCTTATGGACATGAGAGAGTACCTAACTAGAGAGAGTGTGTGTGAAATAGAAAGAGTGACTGAAAAAAGTGTGTGTGTGTGTGTGAAAGAGACATGGACAACACACGATAAAATAGAGAAAAAAGTGTGTGTGTCTTATGCAAACATATCACACATGCATCTTCGACAGCGGAAGCAAGGTGAGTAGATAGTGTGTGGTTGTTTGCAACCAAGAGAGAAAGACCCCTATCACGTGGCCAAGAGGGGTCTGAAAAACAAGGGAGAGAGGTCGAGAGAGACGTACGGAGAAAATGCAGACATGGGGAGGAGAGAGTGTATGTTTGTCATAGAGAGATCCCCTGGAGATCGTGATGGGACTACATGGTGGGAGATCGAGTGACAAGGTGTGTGCGCGATAGAAGATACCCCGAGAGATATCGAGATAGACGTATGGATGGAAGAAGACAATACATGTGTTTCTGATGGCTAGTGAGAGATAATCATACTTAGGAGGGGGGAGTGTGTGCGCCTATGATGGAGTGAGGGATTATGGTACCTAGGGGGGTGTGTCACATAGAGAGAGAACAAGGGTGGAGAGAGTTAGATGGGTCCATGTAGTGCGAGCAAGACATGTGTATGTGTGAACCAGGGAGATATGAAGTTTGAGAGATATAGAGGAGCCCCGATAAGGCAGAGTGGTGCGTCAGATAGTTGAGAGGGGGAAAGAGATATTCCATCCGCTCGATAATGAAGTGCATATAATTTTTTGTAGAAGTCGAACTTTGGAAACTTTGACCAGGTTTATGCAAATGTTATTTATATCTACAATATCAAAGATACATCATATGAAACTACATCTCAGGATGAATCTAATGGTATATGTTTGTCGTTCTAGATGTAAATGTTTTTCTCCATGTACATGGTCAAACTTTGTGATATTTGACTTTTCAATAAATCTATATGCTATGGACCGAAGAGAGTGCCTAAGTCGAGAGAGATCAACTGTGTGTGAAGGAGAATGAGTTAGTGTGCAAAAAGAGTAGGTGCATGAAAGAGAAAGGGACAACAGATGATAAATTAGAGAGAGTGTGTGTTTTTTCGTTTCTTATGCAAACATATCATGCATGCATCTCCGAGATAGAAAAGCTAGGTGAGGAGATACACGAAGATAGCTAGTGCGTGATTGTTTGCAATGGAGAGAGACACCCCTATAGCACATGTCCAATAGAGGTCTGGCCAACAAGGAATAAAGGTTGAGAGGGGCGCATGGGGAGGGAGAGAGGGTGTGTTTGTGCTAGAGAGATCCTCTCGAGATTGTGAGGTGACTATATGGGTGGGAGATCGAGGGAGGTGCGTGCGCGATAGAAAGATGCCCCGAGAGAAATTGAGATAAACCATGCACATGTTTGTGATGGAAACTAAGATTAGCTAGTCATATACATATAGGGGGGACTGTGTGTGCCTACAATTGAGTGAGATACCATCATACTTGGCTAGGCATGAGATTTTGTGTGTGTGCGTGTGAGATGGAGAGAGAACGAGGGAGAGAGATAGAGTTTTAGATGGGTCTATTGAGCGCGAGTGAGATATGCATGTGTATGTGTGACCCAGGGAGATGGAGAGTTTAAGGGAGAGAGGGGGAGAGCTACGAGACGACAGAGTGGTGCGTGAGAGAGTTACGGGCAACGAGCCAAGGAATTTGTGTGCGTATGGTGAGTGCACCCAAGATATTTAGCTTGGACTAGAGAATCATACATAGTGTGCGAGAGAGACCTATAGATGGAGTATATATGCATGCGAACTAGAAAGACTCCCCCCCCACACACACACACAAAGAGAGAGAGAGAGAGATGGAGAGAGAGGGAGAGGGACCAACAAGGTTTGTGTGTTGGATGCGTGCGACGGAATTGAAGATTGTCGGCGAGAGAGAGAGCAGGAGTCTGGGAGAGGGGGAGGTCGTGTTTTATGCATCAAAGACTGATATAAACCATGTTTCGATATAAAGTTGCATTCAAATATTTAAATTGGAGAACATGTTGTCTGCAATCCACACATGAACGGAGATATGCGTATATCAAACAAGTTCATTAATTTGACTTTCAACATGTTCATGGAGTACTATAATATTGTACAACATGCTACTCGATTGAGGTGTTCAATTTTGGATTTAGTTCACTATTTTGACCTGGTGAACGAGCTATTTCATTGAGTTGAGATATTTCATTTTGGGTTTGATTCCCGTTTTTGAGTGGGTCAACTATTTATCATATAGTAAATCGTTAGCAACGAGCATGTAAAAACACATTACTCCCGAGCATCATCTCTCCATCTAAAAAAGAAGTGACAAGCTAATATTTTAAAATTCGATTCGAATCGACTTGGTAAGGTAGACGTGGATGCTCGTTCTCCCAAAAATTGAATGAACCATTAAACACCCTCTGCTTGGTGGAATTCCCCCGAGCAAATAAATGGGAGACGCGAAATTACCAGCCTATGTGGGACATGCATCAATTGGCCCGTTGTACATCGAGGGTAGGTTCATAACTTCATCCGAGCACGCCTTCTCCTCAGCCAAAATGACATGTGCCGAATAATTCATAAATCATGGTCAGCAAAACACCCTCTCCTCGCCCGAAATAGCTCGCGCCCACTGATACGTCTCCGTCGTATCTACTTTTACAAACACTTTTGCCCTTGTTTTGGACTCTAACTTGTATGATTTGAATGGAACTAACCCGGACTGATGTTGTTTTCAGCAGAATTACCATGGTGTTGTTTTATGTGCAGAAAACAAATATTCTCGGAATGACCTGAAACTCCACGGAACATCTTAGAAAAAACAATAAAAAATCCTCACCAAAGATGAAGACCAGGGGGCCCACACCCTTCTCACGAGGGTAGGGGCGCCCCCCCTAGGGCGCACCCCCTACCTCGTGGGCCCCCTGTTGTGTCTCCGACTCCAACTCCACCTCCATATATTGAGTTTCGAGGAGAGAAAAATTAGAGAGAAGCAATCATCGCGTTTTACGATACGGAGCCACCGCCAAGCCCTAAAACCTCTCGGGAGGGCTGGTCTGGAGTCCGTTCGGGGCTCCGAAGAGGGGGATTAGTCGCCGTCGTCATCATCAACCACCCTCCATCACCAATTTCATGATGCTCACCGCCGTGCGTGAGTAATTCCATCATAGGCTTGCTGGACGGTGATGGGTTAGATGATATTTATCATGTAATCGAGTTAGTTTTGTTAGGGTTTGATCCCTAGTATCCATTATGTTCTGAGATTAATGTTGCTATGACTTTGCTATGCTTAATGCTTGTCACTAGGGCCCGAGTGCCATGATTTCTTATCTGAACCTATTATGTTTTCATGAATATATATGAGTTCTTGATCCTATCTTGCAAGTCTATAGTCACCTACTATGTGTTATGATCCGGCAACCCTGAAGTGACAATAATTGGGACCACTCCCGGTGATGACCATAGTTTGAGGAGTTCATGTATTCACTTTGTGCTAATGCTTTGTTCCGGTTCTCTATTAAAAGGAGACCTTAATATACCTTAGTTTCCAATAGGACCCCGCTGCCACGGGAGGGTAGGACAAAAGATGTCATGCAAGTTCTTTTCCATAAGCACGTATGACTATATACGGAATACATGCCTACATTACATTGATGAACTGGAGCTAGTTCTGTGTCACCCTATGTTATGACTGTTACATGATGAACTGCATCCGGCATAATTATCCATCACTGATCCGGTGCCTACGAGTTTTCCATATACTGGTTCTCGCTTATTTACTTTTCCGCTACTACTGTTACAATCACTACAAAATACCAAAAACATTACTATTGCTGTCTTTGCTTTTGTTGACGCTACCACTACTATCATATTACTTTGCTACTAAACCCTTTGCTCCAGATACTAAGTTTCCAGGTGTGGTTGAATTGACAACTCAACTGCTAATACTTGAGAATATTCTTTGGCTCCCCTTGTGTCGAATCAATAAATTTGGGTTCAATACTCTACCCTCGAAAGCTGTTGCGATCCCCTATACTTGTGGGTTATCAAGACTAATTTCTGGCGCCGTTGCCAGGGAGCATAGCTCTATTCTTTGAGTCACTTGGGATTTATATCTGCTTGACACTATGAAGAACTTGAGAGATCCAAAAACCAAGATCTATCCCTCAACTACGAGGGGAGGTAAGGAACTACCATCTAGCTCTGCACTTGATTCACCTTCTATTATGAGTAAGTTTGCGACACCTGCATCTGCTTCTGCTATTCGTTCTGATATGTCGCATGTTATTGATGATGCCACTTCTGCTATGCATGATACTTATAATGAAACTGCTTCTATGCCTGATACTACTGTACCCCTTAGTGAATTTCTTGATGAACAAATTGCTAGGGCTAGAGAAAAAGAAATTATTGAATCTGAATACGATGATGATAGTGATGATGAAAATATGCCTGTTATTCCTGAGGGTTATCTTTTTGATATGGAATCTTCTGTAATTATTTCTGCTTACCAAGATAGATATGAGCTTAAGAGGTTATTAATTAAATGGAACAAAGAATCACTTAGAGATAAAATGAGACCTGACCCTGCTTTTGCTACTTCACCTATATGTGTTCCTGATAAGGATTATGAATTCTCTGTTGATCCTGATATAATTACTTTGGTTGAATCTGATCCATTTTATGGCTATGAATCTGAAACTGTTGTGGCACATCTTACTAAGTTAAATGATATAGCTGCCCTGTTTACTAATGATGAGAGATCGTGTTACCTTTATTTACTCAAAATATTTCTGTTCTCATTAAAGGGTGATGCTAAGATATGGTTTAATTCTCTTGATCCCGGTTGTGTGCGTAGTCCCCAGGATATGATTTACTACTTCTCTGCTAAATATTTCCCTGCTCATAAGAAACGAGCTGCCTTGAGGGAAATATACAACTTCATACAAATTAAAGAAGAGAGTCTCCCACAAGCTTGGGGGAGGCTTCTCAAGTTACTTAATGCTTTGCCTGATCATCCTCTTAAGAAACCTGAAATACTTGATATCTTTTATAATGGACTAACCGATGCTTCCAAAGATTACCTGGATAGTTGTGCTGGTTCTCTTTTTAGGGAAAGAACATCGGATGAAGCTGAAATTCTATTGAATAATATGTTGACAAATGAAAATAATTGGGCACCTCCTGAGCCAGCTCCTGAACCAACTCCTGCTCCAATTACTGAGCCTATTCCTAAACCAACTCCGAAGAAGAGAGGTATTTTATTTCTCAGTCCCGAAGATATGCAACAGGCAAAGAAATCTATGAAAGAAAAAGGTATTAAAGCTGAAGACGTTAAGAATTTACCTCCTATTGAAGAAATACATGGTCTTAATATACCTCCTGTTGAAGAAACATATGATTTTAATTATTTATTTACTGAAGAACCTCCTGATCCCGATGTCCCGACACAGGTAGTAAAGGTAAATTCTCTCTATAGATATGATAAAGCTGAAGTCCCTCCTACTAAAATTGCTAGTCAATGCTTGGATGAGTTTGATAACTTTATGTTTAAGCAAGATGACTTCAATGCTTATTTTGGTAGACAATTAAAATAAAATGCTTATATGATTAGACGCTTGGGTGATTATATGGCTGATATTAAAGGTGAACTTGAACTTGTTAGCAAGCATGCTTCTATGGTTACCACTCAAGTAGAACAAGTACTTAAGGCTCAAAAAGAAGTGCTTGATGAAATGAATAGTAAGAAAAATGATTATGCTGTTAGAGTGGCTACTAGAACTGGTAGAATGAATCAGGAACCTTTGTATCCTGAAGGCTACCCTAAGAGAATCGAGCAAGATTCTCAAAGAAATAATATTGATGTTCCTAGTTCTTCTAAAAGAAGAAGAAGAAAAATTATAGGACTGTGCAAACTTCTAGTGAACCTATTGCTGAACCACCTGATAATCCAAATGGTATTTCTATGTCTGATGCTGAAACACAATCTAGTAATGAACATGAACCTAATAAAAATATTAATGATGATGTTCATGATGATGCTCAACCTAGTAATGATAATGATGTAGAAGTTGAACCTGCTGTTGATCTTGATAACCCACAAACAAAGAATCAACGTTATGATAAAAGAGACTTTGTTGCTAGGAAACATGGTAAAGAAAGGGAACCTTGGGTTCAGAAACCCATGCCTTTTCCTCCGAAACCATCCAAGAAAAAGGATGATGAGGATTTTGAGCGCTTTGCTGAAATGATTAGGCCTATCTTTTTGCGTATGAGATTAACTGATGTGCTCAAAACAAATCCTTATGCTAAGTACATGAAGGATATCATTACTAATAAAAGAAAGATACCAGAAGGTGAAATTTCCACCATGCTTGCTAATTATACTTTTAAGGGTGGAATACCAAAGAAACTTGGAGACCCCGGAGTACCTACTATACCTTGCTCCATTAAAAGAAATTATATTAAAACTGCTTTATGTGATCTTGGAGCCGATGTTAGTGTTATGCCTCTCTCTTTATATCGTAGACTTGAGTTGAATAAGTTGACACCTACCGAAATATATTTGCAAATGGCTGATAAATCAACTGTTATACCTGTCGGTATTTGTGAGGATGTGCCTGTTGTGGTTGCGAACGTTACTATTTTAACAGACTTTGTTATACTTGATATTCCCGAGGATGATAGTATGTCTATTATTCTTGGAAGACCTTTTCTTAATCCTGCAGGGGCTGTTATTGATTGCAACAAAGGCAATGTCACTTTTCATGTTAATGGTAATGAGCATGTGGTACACTTTCCGAGGAAACAACCTCAAGTTCATAGTATCAATTCTATTGGAAAAATTCCATCGATTATATTTGGAGGTTTTGAATTTCCTCTTCCTACTGTCAAGAAGAAATATGATATTCTTATTATTGGGGATGTGCATATCCCCATTGAGGTAACTTAGTGTTATCCGAAATTTCTCCGGTTTCATGATTATCGGAATGAGTTTGTTAACAAGACTTGATCAACCTTATTAGTGGATTCTTTTTGATGAGCATGAAATGGATGAAACTAGAAGCACAAACTTCTGTACCCTCTTTATACTTTCTGTTATTTATATTAAATAAAGTAAAAATAGTATTTTCTGTCTGTTTCCTGACTTATTCGTGCAATATAAAAATATCCCGAAAATAAAAGTCCTCAGAATGCCATGCCAATTTAATATGATTTTTTCGGGAATATTTGAGGATTTACTGTGCAAAAATTACCATGGGAGGAGCTGCCACCTGGCCATGAGGGTGGTGCCCCCCCTATAGGGCACGCCCCCCTGCCTCGTGGGCCCATGGTGGCCCTCCTTCACTTATCCCAGCACCCATCTTCTTCCTCTATCTCACACAAACCCGAAAAACCAACTCAAGCACAAGTTCCAGCCACTTTTGCTGTGATTTTCGATCTCCTTGCTCAAAGCACCTCTCGCAAAAAAGCTTGGGGAGATTGTTCCTTGGTATGTGACTCCTCCATTGGTCCAATTAGTTTTTGTTCTTATGCTTTATTCTTTGCAAATTTGTGCTGCATAGGTGACCATGTTCTTGAGCTTGCATGTCAAATTTATATGGTTCTAAGTAGTTCTAATGCTTGATATAGGCTCTAGGCACTTGTAGGAGTAGTTGTTATCAATATTATTGAGTTTGGTTCACTTTTATTCTGAAGTTACTAAAAGTTTCAGAATTTTTCAGAGAAAAACAATATGTTTAGGAAGATGTTCCAAGGTGGTTCCTCTAAGAAGCAAGGACTCAGGATTGCTATGCGCGATGCTAACGAGGATCCACCAAGAGACGCTCCAGTATGGCCTTGCGAATGGCCGTCGGAAAATTTTATGGACCGTGCGGGAATTAAAGAAGAATTCAAAGCATATTTGCGCAATGCCGGTCTTGAGGATTTTGAGGCTAACAAATGCCCCTAGTATCATGATCTCACAAGTTCATTTGTGAGGAGGTTTGAGTATTCATCTTCGCGTAATTCTCCTTCAGTCATGTTTGATCTTTATGGCAAATCTTATACCATGGACCTAGAGGATTTCACTTCTTCTTGCGAACTTCCATCATGGGGCAGTATTAGGGATCCCCCTAAATCTGAATTTAGAAACTTTCTTGCTAGTATAACTGTGGGGGAATCCAGAGACATAACGCAGGCTACCATAGGGAGCATTCACTTTCCTACTATACATTATTTTGCTCTCTTCATCGGTAGATGCATAAATGCTAAGGATGAAGCATGTCACATGTGTGTCCCTGATCTCAGCATTCTTAGGAGTGTTGTGTTAGGAGACCAATCTTATCATATGGGAGCCATTGTAGCTCGTAGGTTGCATCATAATAGACATAATGGAGATTTCTTTGGAGGAATTTATGCGACCCGCTTAGCTCATTTTCTTGAAATAGACATTCGTGAGGGTGATATGGAGTTGCCTCCTGCATATTTAGATTATGACTCTATGGCTTCGCACCAGTTTGTCGAGAGGCCTGAATCACCTCTCTTATATCGCTTAATTTTTTATAAACGATGTGTTTTCCGTATTACTCTCCCTGCTCCTGCCTTCTTTGATTCACAGACAAAAGGAAGATATGTTATTACCAGAGAGGAGGCAGAAGAGTACAAGAGGAGAGCAGAGGCAGCTCGACTCCACGCTGCAGCACAGCAGGCGATAACCGCTGCACATCAGTATGATCCCAACTATCCTTCCTCATCACAGTACGACCCCAACAACTATTATTATGGATATCCGCCAGGCCAGCCGTGGCCATAGACCAACTTAGGCCAAAAGCCTAAGCTTGGGGGAGTACGTATTTCTCACCGACATTACATCTATGCTCACACACACTCATTGCTAAATGTCGATGCTCATACTTTTTCACTGTAATATCCATGCTAGTTTATTTTCCTTTTCCTGCTTTGTTCTTGTGTGTTTGTTAAACCTTAAGAAAAACCAAAAAAAATTAGTAGTAGTTTATTTTCTGATGTAGTAGTAATAATTTAAAAGAAAACCCAAAAATATTTCCCGTTCTTCTTTTTCTTGTTGGGAGCTTTCCCGTGTAAATAGTTTTATTTGTTTTATTTTCTTTGGGGGTCAGTAGGAGAAGACCATAATTAAATTGTTGAAGTGGCTCTCATATGCATTATTGTTGATTTAACCAAGAGCCCATATTGCCTTGTCTTCTCCTGTTTATTGAATGCTTGCAGATTCCAGCTTAGTCCAATGCACGTGCGCTCTTATTATTATTCACACCGTTCGGTCGTGCAAGTGAAAGGCAATTATGATGATATATGATGGACTGACTGAGATGAGAAAAGCTGGTATGAACTCGACCTCTTTTGTTTTTGTAAATATGATGAGCCCGTCGTTCTTGATTCAGCTTATTATGAATAAACATGTTTGCAATAACAATTAGAGATCAGAGTTGCTTGTGCCATGCTTGATTAGCTATGAGCTATAATGATTTACCTTGTGTGCCAACATGCTATTGAGATGATTATGATGTGGTATGATGGGGTGGTATCCTCTTTTGAATGATTTAAGTGACTTGACTTGGCACATGTTCATGCATGTAGTTGAAACAAATCAACATAGCCTTCACGATATTTATGTTCATGGTGGATTGTATCCTACTCATGCTTGCATCCAATGTTTATTAATTTTAATGCATGTACATGGCTGTTGTCGCTCTCTAGTTGGTCGCTTCCCAGTCTTTTGCTAGCCTTCACTTGTACTAAGCGGGAATAGTGCTTGTGCATCCAATCCCTTAAACCCCAAAGTTATTCTAGATGAGTCCACCATACCTTCCTATATGCGGTATCTACCTGCCGTTCCAAGTAAATTTGTATGTGCCAAACTCTAAACCTTCAAATAAACATTCTGTTTTGTATGCTCGAATAGCTCATGTATCAACAAAGGATGTCCTTATCTTCCGTGTTAGGCGGGTTATTCTCAAGAGGAGTGGACTCCGCTCCTCACTCACGAGAAAATGGCTGGTCACTGGGATGCCCAGTCCCATGCTTTATGCAAACTAAATCAAAATTAATTGCAAACAAAACTCCCACTGGGACCTGATGTATGTTGGAGGCACTCGTTGTTTCGAGCAAGCCATGGATTGATGCTTGTTGGTGGAGGGGGAGTATAAACTTTACCATTCTGTTTGGGAACCGCCTATAATGTGTTTAGCATGGAATATATCGCCATCTCTTAGTTGTTACGTTGACAATGAAAGTATACCGCTCAACATACAATTTATCTCTATTGCAAAACCGAGCTCTGGCACCTCTACAAATCCCTGCTTCCCTCTGCGAAGGGCCTATCCATTTACTTTTATGTTGAGTCATCACCCTCTTATTAAAAAGCACTAGCTGGAGAGCACAGCCGTCATTTGCATTCATCACTGTTAATTTATATTGGGTATGACTATGATTGGATCTCTTTTACCATGAATTACAATGTCTAGTCAGTCCTTGATCTTTAAAGGTGCTCTGCATTTATGTTTTGCGGTCTCAGAAAGGGCTAGCGAGATACCATCTTGTTATATCATATTATGATTGTTTTGAGAAAGTGTTGTCATCCGAGATTTATTATTATGACTTGCTAGTTGATTATGCTATTGATATGAGTAATGATGAGACCTGAGAATTATTGCAAATGTGGTTAGTTATGATCTATGCTGAAAACTTGAATGCTGGCTTGACATAGTTACAACAACAAGAGCAAACAGAGTTTGTAAAAGTTTTTCTTTCTTTCTTTCAGTTTGACAACTGAATTGCTTGAGGACAGGCAAGGGTTTAAGCTTGGGGGAGTTGATACGTCTCCGTCGTATCTACTTTTCCAAACACTTTTGCCCTTGTTTTGGACTCTAACTTGTATGATTTGAATGGAACTAACCCGGACTGATGCTGTTTTTAGCAGAATTACCATGGTGTTGTTTTATGTGCAGAAAACAAATATTCTCAGAATGACCTGAAACTCCACGGAACATCTTAGAAAAAACAATAAAAAATCCTGGCCAAAGATGATGACCAGGGGGCCCACACCCTTCTCACGAGGGTGGGGGCGCCCCCCCTAGGGCGCGCCCCCCTACCTCGTGGGCCCCCTGTTGTGTCTCCGACTCCAACTCCACCTCCATATATTGAGTTTCGAGGAGAAAAAAATCAGAGAGAAGAAATCATCGCGCTTTACAATACGGAGCCGCCGCCAAGCCCTAACACCTCTCGGGAGGGCTAATATGGAGTCCGTTCGGGGCTCCGAAGAGGGGGATTCGTCGCCGTCGTCATCATCAACCATCCTCCATCACCAATTTTATGATGCTCACCGCCGTGCGTGAGTAATTCCATCGTAGTCTTGCTGGACGGTGATGGGTTAGATGAGATTTATCATGTAATCGAGTTAGTTTTGTTAGGGTTTGATCCCTAGTATCCATTATGTTCTGAGATTGATGTTGCTATGACTTTGCTATGCTTAATGCTTGTCACTAGGGCCCGAGTGCCATGATTTCAGATCTGAACCTATTATGTTTTCATGAATATATGTGAGTTCTTGATCCTATCTTGCAAGTCTATAGTCACCTACTATGTGTTATGATCCGGCAACCTCGAAGTGACAATAATCGGGACCACTCCCGGTGATGACCATAGTTTGAGGAGTTCATGTATTCACTATGTGCTAATGCTTTGTTCCTGTTCTCTATTAAAATGAGGCCTTAATATCCCTTAGTTTCCAATAGGACCCCGCTGCCACGGGAGGGTAGGACAAAAGATGCCATGCAAGTTCTTTTCCATAAGCACGTATGACTATATACGGAATACATGCCTACATTACATTGATGAACTGGAGCTAGTTCTGTGTCACCCTATGTTATGACTGTTACATGATAAACCACATCTGGCATAATTATCCATCACTGATCTGGTGCCTATGAGTTTTCCATATACTGGTTCTCGCTTATTTACTTTTGCGCTGCTACTATTACAATCACTACAAAATACCAAAAACATTAGTATTGCTGTCTTTACTTTTGTTGCCGCTACCACTACTATCATATTACTTTGCTACTAAACCCTTTGCTGCAGATACTAAGTTTCCAGGTGTGGTTGAATTGACAACTCAGCTGCTAATACTTGAGAATATTCCTTGGCTCCCCTTGTGTCGAATCAATAAATTTGGGTTGAATACTCTACCCTCGAAAGCTGTTGCGATCCCCTATACTTGTGGGTTATCACCCACTGTTTCAAAACACGCCCGAAATTGCTCGCGCCCACTATATTTCAAAACACGCCCTCCTCGCCCGAAATTGCTCGTGCCCACTATTTGGGAGAAGAAAAGTTACTCTACTATCCCCAACCCTCAGTACACAGACCCAAGCCGAGAAGCCTAAAGGAAGGGGTAGAACTATAACCCCCCCCCCTCCCATTTCAGACAAATGTCCGTAAGACATGGTTCCCCCTCCCAATTCCCCATTCATACCTCGTGGGCGGCAATTCACCTTCTCCCCGGAAGCTCCCTTCTCCCGAGCCGCGAAACCTCAGCCCCTCCTCCATGGCGCCCCCCACCGCACCAAAATCGTAGCCGCCCTCCTCCCAAATGCCGGAGACGCTGTCCATTTGCCGTCGTGCACTGGGCCATGTGCCTCTTACTCCGTGCTGCTGGAGCTTCCTCGACGATGGCCGCGTCAACCGTACCGGAGCCGATTCACCCTCGCCGTTGTTCACGGTGCCGGAGCGGCTCCAACTTCGGATCTGTCCAGAGCCCCGATGCTGCTTCCCCGTGGCCGTTGACCGTCGCAACTGTCGGATTTCGGGTTCCGGCAGACCCTTGAGGTTCGAACACTGGGGTGCGCATGGAGATCTCTCCCCTACCGATCTACGTCCAACCTCCTCACGTGATCTAAGCTGGAAACAACGAACAACACAAGGGACACAAGGTTTATACTGGTTCGGGCCACCGTTGTGGTGTAATACCCTACTCTAGTGTGTGGTGTGGTGGATTACCTCAGGGGCTGATGATGAATAATACAAGGAAAGAACAGCCTCGCGAGAGGTGTTCTTGAGCTGGTGCGATGAACTGCTAGGGTGAGTTCAGTCGCCTCTCTCTCTCTCTGCTAGGGTTCTACCAAATTTCTCCTCTCCCTTTCTACTCTGTGGTGGCTAGCTCTATTTATAGAGGCCTTGGGCCTCTCCCCAAATAATGAGCGGGAAGGGCGCCAACAATTGGCCATTTTGAAGGGGAACATATAGTACAAGTTATCCTGACCAAAGGTGGTCTTCGGCTGCCAAAAGTACTGGTGATGACGCCATCTTGGGCTCCATGGTGACCTCCGTCCTGCCGCTCTGCTGGTCTTGGTCTCGTTGCACCGGAATGGTAACCTTTGCCTGATGCCTTGGCCTGTGCTTGCCCCCTTTGCACCAAAGGGGAAACAAGGACACTGCGCAGGCCGGCGCCCGCCTGGCGCCCGCCTGGTCTCGATCGTCATGGCTTGCGTCACGGGCTCTTCGCGAGGTACCCCTGCCTTGATCTCTCCGCCTCCTCGCGAGCCTGCCTGACGAGGCTGCCTCTGAGGAAGCTTCCTGTCGTCCGTCCCGCGAGGCTTGGCCCCTCGCGAGGGTCTTCAGCTTGAGCTGATGAAGATGGGCCGCGCTGGGCCACCACTTGAGCCACGCCGCAGACCGCGGGCAGGCAAGTCTGGGGACCCCCGTTCCCAGAACGCCGATAGTAGCCCCCGGGCTTGTCCTAGTAGGAAAGCGAAGGGGCAAGCGTGAAGTGCCGCAGGCCCTAACAGCCTACGGCCTTGGGCGCCACGTGGCGATTGATCGGACGTGGGCGACTGCGCTTCCCCATGACGGCTCGGCGACCGCACGACTTGATAAGTCCCTGCACGCAGAGAAACTGATCATGATTACCTGCGATCGTGGTGCTCGGCGGTTGGCCTCCTCCATCTATACATACGGGGCCGCGCGAGCCCCTTCATCCCGTCCCTTCTTGCCGCTCTTTTTCTTCTTCTTGGCTACTCGCCGTCCCCATGGCCCCAAAGAGGTTCTCGGCCGCGGAGAAAGGAAAGGCCCCCTGGGCAGGGCCTGACTCCCCCCTGACCAAGCGCGGTCGAGGCCGCCCTTGCAAGTATACCACGGTCCCCGCGGTGGCCTCCTGCGGCCATGGAGGTGGTTCCCTGCGCGGTGGTGAGCGCCCGGTTGCCGACGGGGAGCACGCTGTGGGTGTGCGCCCCCCTAGGCCGCGCTTTCGCTCTGTGGAGGTGCTGCCAGAGTTCGTCGTGTGGTCGGCGGACCCATCCAGCACTAGGCTCCAGCTCCCCTGTTTCTTCATAGATGAACTACCGGCCAGCGCCCGGTGCGGCTTCTGGCTCCAGGCAGACGGATGCTGCAGCAGGGCCTCCTGTGCGTCGCTGGAGGTCTCCGTTTCTGGGAATGGGGCTCTGACACGCGGCTGGAAAACGTTTGCCCATGCGTGCGGCCTGAGCCGGTGGTGCACCCTGTACTTTAAGTTTGATGGAGATGCCACCCTCTACGTGAGGGTGTTCGAGGAAGATGGTCGCCGTGCCGGGTGCTGCCCTGAAGACGACGACCGTGGCCGCCTGCCCAGCCCCGACACTGACTAGGATGAAGATGGCGACCGGCGTACAGGCAGCGGTGCTTGGGGTTCGCTGAGCTTCGGTGACCCCCTCTCAGGCAACAGCTCCTCCAGCGGGGGCTGCGACCAGCCCCCTCGCCATCGTGCCCGCCTGGGTGAAGGTAGCGGGTCAGCCCGCCGTCGCGCCCTGGTGAAGTGACAGGGGGATCCGCCTGAGCCCCAGGAGCAGCTCGAGCCTTCGCTGTGGGTTGGCGCAGGACGAATCGCGCCCGTTTTGTTTTCTTTCTTATCCTGCGTAGAAAAATAGAAAGTGATGTAGGGCCCCGCAGGGGCATGTTAGAACTGCTGCTGTTTAACCATCACGTTGTTTCCGCTATTTCCGCGCTGTGTTTCTGCGCCGCGCACCCATGCGTAGGAACTATTTTAGCTCGGTGGGGCTTGGCGCGGTCCTCGCCTCCCGAGGCCGTGGCCTCCTCGTGCGCTTTGTGCCCTGCAAGGATCAGTAGGAGGGGTAACTTATGGTCTTAGTTGTGGGGGCGATCAGCCCAGGTCCTGCGCTCGTGTCGCGATGCCCGTGGGGCACGGACTGGGAGGGGTGCTCCCGTAGAGGACTCGGATAGGAAAGCTCCAAACGATGGGGGCAGAAAACACTCGCGAGGGCGCCCGTGACTCCCTCACGAGACTTGTGCGAGAGAAAACAAGGCAAGCGAGCGAGAAAGACAAAGAGTCACAAGCCAGGAACGTCAGCAACTCCAATAAAACTTCAAACGGGAACAAACAAGCCAACTGCAGAAAGCAAATGGGAAAGCCGCGTCCGGCACCTATTCTAGTCTTCGACGTCTTCTCACCAACGCGGAGCTAGGTGCTACCACTGGACGTGGGCGGGAGCCCCCGAGGCCCGAGGGCGGCACTCCGGAGACTCCGGGGCGTGTATAGCCCCACTCATTATTACGTGAGAGTGTCACGGGCGGCGAGCTTCACAGGCATTGGCCTTCTTCACAGGCACCGGGCCTTTCTCGAAATGCGGCAGCTTCACAGGCATTTCCTTCTTCATAGGCACCGGGCCTTTTCCAAAACGCAGCTTCACAGGCATTCGCCTTCTTCACAGGCACCATGCCTTTTCCAAAACATAGCTTCACAGGCATTCGCCTTCTTCACAGGCACCGGGCCTTTTCCAAAACGCAGCTTCACAGGCATTCGCCTTCTTCACAGGCACCGGGCCTTTTCCAAAACGCAGCTTCACAGGCATTCGCCTTCTTCACAGGCACCGGGCCTTTTCCAAAACGCAGCTTCACAGGCATTCGCCTTCTTCACAGGCACCAGGCCTTTCCTAGGCGCTAGGCCTCGCTCAAGGATAGAACCTCCAGAGATGTTGAATATTCCACGCGTTCTGGATGGGTACCTCCTCCGTGGTCTCTAAGCACGCGGAGCCGGGCCTGGAGACATGAACAACCTTGAATGGGCCCTCCCACATGGGAGAGAGCTTGTGCAGCCCCTCCCTGGAGAGAACCCGTCTGAGCACGAGATCCCCTACCTCAAGAGTTCTGGGGCGGATGTTGCGGCAGTGGTATCGTCACAGCGCCTGTTGATACCTTGCCGCTCGCAGCGCGGCTTCTCGACGGTGTTCCCCCCCCCCCCAGCACAAGATCCATCACCCGCATGGCGTCCTGCTGCGTCTCGTCGAATGCCAGGACCCGTGCGGAGCGACGCCTGACCTCGTGAGGGAGAACAGCCTCTGCTCCGTAGACGAGGAAGAACGGGGTCTCGCTGGTCGGCTTGGTCGCAATTGTGTGGATTGACCACAGCACGGACTGGAGCTCGTCGTACCAACCCCTGCCTCAGGCCTCCAGCTTATTCTTGAAGGTCCTGGTTTAGAGGCCCCTCAGGACCTCCGCGTTGGCCCGCTTAGCCTGGCCGTTGCTCCGGGGGTGTGCTACCGAAGCGTAGCATATCTGCGTTCCAAGGTTAGCACAGTACGTTTTGAAGAGATTACTGGTGAATTGCGAACCGTTGTCGGTGATGATGCGGTTGGGCACCCCAAATCGGCTCACGAGGCCCTTGATGAATTTGACCGCACAGCCTTCCGGGATCGTGCGGACGGCTTCCACCTCAGCCCACTTGGTGAATTTGTCCACGGCGACGTAGAGGTAGCGATAGCCCCCCGGCGCTTGAGGAAACGGACCTAGAATGTCCAGTCCCCAAACTACGAACGGCCATGAGAGGGGTATAGTCTGTAGACCCCCCACAGGCTGATGGATCTGCTTAGCGTGAAACTGGTAGGCCTCGCAAGCCTTCACAAGCTCAATGGCATCGTTGAGCGCCATGGGCCAGTAGAATCCACTGCGGAACGCCTTGCCGACGAGGGTCCGTGACGACGAGTGATGCCCGCAGTCTCCGCCGTGTATGTCCGCCAGTAGCTCCTTCCCTTACTCTCGGGAGATGCAATGTAGGGACACGTCATTTGGTCGCATCATGTAGAGCTCTCCATCCCTGATGCAATAAGCCATGGCCTGCCGTGCCACACGCTCCGCTTCCTCCTCATTCCCCAGCAGAGTCCCTTGCATCAGGTAGTTCTTCAGCTCCGGATCCAACACCCTTCCTGAGGCTCTAGCGCCAGGAGCAGGCGTGCCCCTGAGGCTGGGCCGCAGACCGGGGCTCCTGGGGCAGGCGGCTGAGGGAGCTCCTCCCTTGGTTGCGTCGTGCTCGACAGTGGCGGCACCGTCGAGGGTTTGAAGAGCCACTCCTCGAAGACGCCAGGCTCCTGAGGCAGCCGTCTAGATGCCCTTTTGGCAATGTCATCGGCCTCTCGATTGGTGCCGCGAGGCACATGCTGCAACTCCAGCCCCCAGAACTGTTTCTCCATCTTGCGAACCTCAGCGAGGTAGGCTTCCATGTGCTCGTCCTTTGGCTTGTATATCTTGTTGGAGAAGTTGACGAGGAGCTGCGAATTGCCCTTGATGACGAGGCGCTTTACCCCTAAGGCAATAGCGGCCTTCAAGCCTGCTATTAGGCCTTCGTACTCCGCTATGTTGTTGGAGACCTTTTCTCCGTGCTGGAAGCAGAGTTGTACGATGTAATAGAGTTTGTCCTGGGTAGGGGACACAAGCACTGCGCCAGCTCCCGCACCGTGTCGGGAGAACGCCCCATTGAAGTACATGACCTAGCCGTCCGGTGCTTCACTCCCCGGGGAAAGCGATCGGTCTTCGCCTGCCTCGAGACCCGGCGCTTCTTCCCATTCTACCACGAAATCCGCAAGTGCGGCTCCCTTGATGACTCTGGTTGTACTGAATTCTAGCTGAAATGCCTGTAGCTCAATGTTCCATTCAGCAACCCTTCCAGCTGAGTTGGGGCTTCTGAGCACTCTTTCCAAGGGGTATGCTGAGACGACTTTGATGGGATGTCCTTGGAAGTAGTGGCGCAGCTTGCGTGAGGCCACTAGGAGCGCGAGGAGGAGTTTTTGAGGCATGGGATATCATGCCCTTGCGTCCCGTAGCACCATGCTGACGAAGTACATGGGATGCTCGACGAGGTTGAGGGTGTTGGTGCAGCTTGCGTCCTCCGGAGGTCGAGGCGTTTCTTGAGACGATGGGGCTCCCAGTGCTTGGTCGCCTGAAGGGGCCTCTCCTGCTCTGGGTGCGTTCTCCTGCTGTGGCTGTTCCTTTCCGTCTGTGGTTGCAGCCTTCACGAGGCCCTCCTGGCTCTGCTTTGCTTCATTTCGGACGGTCGACGCGGCCTTGGCATAGCGCTCCTCCCTGACCGCCACCAGGGCTGCACTAGCGGAGTAGGGGGTGGCCGCAAGGTAGAGCACCAGGGGCTCCCGAGGACGCGGAGCTACCATCACTGGTGGACTGGCAAGGTACCTCCTGAGGTCTTGGAATGCCTTGCCGGCCTCTTCAGTCCATTCGAAGGGGCCCTTTTTCTTCATCGGCTTGAAGAAGGGGAGCGCTCGTTCCCCCAACTTGGAGATGAAGCGCCCCAGCGCAGTCACACGCCCGGTGAGCTTCTGCATTTCTCTGAGGGCCTCGGCGGGCTCATGTCTTCGACTGCCTTGACCTTCTCCAGGTTGGCCTCGATGCCCCTGTGGAATACGAGGAAACCCAAGAGCTTGCCCGAGGGGACTCCAAACACGCACTTCTCCGGGTTGAGCCGTAGGTCCACTTCGTTGAGGCTTGCAAAGGTTTCTTCCAGGTCCTGTATCAGGGTTCTTCCCCCATGAGACTTCACCACAATGTCATCGACGTAAGCTAGAACGTTCCTCCCGAGCTGCCGGCCTAAGGAGATGTGCATCAGCCGCTGAAAGGTCGCGCTTGCGTTGCGCAGCCCAAACGGCATGCACGTATAGCAGTACACTCCACACGGGGTCAGGAAAGCCGTCTTCTCCACGTCCTCTACCGCCATCTTGATCTGGTGATAGCCCGAGAAGGCATCTAGGAAGCACAATAGGTCACACTCTGCGGTGGAGTCGACTATCTAGTCGATGCGGGGGGGCGGAAATGGATCCTGCGGGCAGGCCTTGTTGAGGTTGGTGAAGTCAACGCACATGCTCTCTTTTCCTCTCTTCTTAGGCACAACGACCGGATTAGCCAGCCAATCAGGGTAGTGGACCTCGCGAATAACCCCTGCCGCCTCTAGCTTCTGGGTCTCTTGAACGATGAAAGCCTGTTTCTCAGTAGACTGCCGCCTTGCCTTCTGCTTCACGGGGCGTACATTGGGGCACACGTTGAGGTGATGCTCAATCACTTCCCTTGGGACCCCTACTAACTGATCTAGTTCCCACGCAAACACCTCCTTGTTCGCGCGCAGGAACCTGATCAGGGACTTCTCCTGCTCGGGCTCGAGGTTGGCCCCTATGGTGAAGTTGGCGCCAGTGGACCCGTCCTCGTCACCCGGTAGCTGCTTGGTTTCCGCCTTGTCTTGGGTGAACAGCTGCTTCTTTTTAGTCGGCGCAGCCCCCTTGGGCTCAAGGGCGTCGGTGCTAGTGGGCTGCGCCACCGCGACCCCCTGAAAACAAGCTGGAGCACCTGCAGCGCATCCCTTGTGTCTCCTGATACGGTGAGGACGCCGCTGCTCCCGGGCATCTTCATGAGGATGTACGCCGGGTGAGTTGCTGCCATGAACTGAGCCAAGGCCGGATAGCCGAGGATGGCGTTGTAGGTGAGGCCAATGGGGGCGATGTCGAAGTCGATCAGCTCCGTGCGGAAGTTGTCGCGGGTGCCGAAGGTCACTGGGAGGCGGATCTGTCCCAAGGAGGCGGTGGAACCGGCTCCGATGCCCGAGAAAGGCCTGCTGGGCTTGAGCCGCTTCAACGGCACGTGGAGGAGGCTGAAGGCATCCACCGAGAGCACGTTGAGGCCGGCACCACCGTCGATGAGGGTCCTGGTGACGGCCATTTAGCAGATGGTGGGGGTGCACAGCATCGGGAGCGCGCCCGAACCAATGGGGTTGAAGGGGTGGTCCTCTGAGTCGAAGGTTAGATCGGCCTTGGGCACCACCCAGCCCGAGGGGGCTTCTCGGCGCTTGGAGGCGGTGCTGATTCGGTGGGCGAACGGCTTGACGTGATGACTTGAGGGTGGTGCCTGGGAGCCACCCAGGAGAGCTGCGATGACGGGCGGCGCTGGTGCGGCGAAACGGGCGAGGAAGAGGTCGCGCAGCTCCTCCCAGGAGGTGACAGAGGCCGTTGGCAGGTGGAGGAGCCACGCATGCGGGATGCCGGTGAGGGCCATGGGTAACCAGTTGGCCATCACCCGATCGTCGCCCCCGGCTCCGAATACGGCCTCCTCGTACGCCAGCAAGAAAATCATCGGATCCGTCGCACCGTCATAGCGCGGCGGCATCTCGGGCCTGAACTTGCACGGCCACAGCACCGGTCGCAAGGCGGGGGCCAAGGCCCAGAGCCCCCTGGCCCCCGTGTCAGCATCCGTTGCTAGAGCGGGCGGCGCGCTGTCCGCCATGAGGGCGGGATGCGATGTCGGGGGAGAGCGGGTCGTCAGGAGGGAGGACTCCGGCGCACCCCTACCTGGCGCGCCAAATGTCGGATTTCGGGTTCCGGCAGACCCTTGAGGTTCGAACACTGGGGTGCGCGCGGAGATCACTCCCCTACCGATCTACGTCCAACCTCCTCGCGTGATCTAAGCTGGAAACAATGAACAACACAAGGGACACAAGGTTTATACTGGTTCGGGCCACCGTTGTGGTGTAATACCCTACTCCAGTCTGTGGTGTGGTGGATTGCCTCAGGGGCTGATGATGAATAATACAAGGAAAGAACAGCCTCGCGAGAGGTGTTCTTGAGCTGGTGCGATGAACTGCTAGGGTGAGTTCAGTCGCCTCTCTCTCTCTCTGCTAGGGTTCTACCAGATTTCTCCTCTCCCTTCCTACTCTATGGTGGCTAGCTCTATTTATAGAGGCCCTGGGCCTCTCCCCAA